>NC_057809.1:460647371-460781399 GCF_018294505.1 Triticum aestivum
GGGGGTACCGGGTATGTATCGGGTCATCGGAAAGGGTTCCGGGCAACCCCCGGCAAGCTATATGGGCCTAATGGGCCAAAAGGGGAAACACACCAGCCACTAAGGGGCTGGTGCACCCCCCATATGGGTTGGCCAAATTGGAGAAGGAAAGGAAAAAGGGAATAGGATTCCCCTTCCCCCTCTTCTCTTCCTACTCCGAATAGGAATAGGAAAAGGGGGAGGCCGAATTGGGAGGACCCCAAGTAGGATTCCTCCTACTTGGGGCGTCCCCTTGGCTGCCTCTCCCCCCTCCAACCTATATATATGTGGGGGTCACTGCTAGAACACACAACAAATATTGTTAGCCGTGTGCGGCGCCCCCCTCCATAGTTTACGCCTCCGGTCATATTCACGTAGTGCTTAGGCGAAGCCCAGGGCGGATCACTTCACCATTACCGTCACCATGCCGTCATGCTGATGGAACTCTCCCTCGACACTTTTCTAGATCAAGAGTTGAAGGGACATCATCGAGCTGAACGTGTGCAGAACTTGGAGGTACCGTACATTCGGTGCTTGATCGGTCGGAACGAGAAGATGTTCGACTACATCAACCGCGTTGTCAAACGCTTCCTCTTTCGGTCTATGAGGGTACGTGGACACACTCTCCCCCTCTCGTTGCTATGCATCTCCTAGATAGATCTTGTGTGAGCGTAGGATTTTTTTGAAATTGCATGCTACGTTCCCCAACAGGCGATATCCTCCTCGTCGTTGTCGCCGAACAACGCCTCACTCGCGTTGTTGTCGCACTCCTTGCCAGCGTCGTCAACTCCACCACCCGCTGCCGGTACCGCTAGTGGGCGAGGCGGATCTCGTGGGCCAAGCGGTGGGACTCGAGCAACGCCTGTTGATCCACCAGGCCCGCATCCGGGGCAACCGCCCTGCCGGCGGTGACCTGCTCCTCCGTATGCAAATGCTCCTGGAGGAGGTTGTGGTTGTAGTTGGGCACCATGTCCATATAATGGGCATGGGCCTCATCGATGGTCATGGTGCACCATGTCCATATAATGGGCATGGGCCTCATCGATGGTCATGGTGCAATGCACCGGCGAGGGTGGAGAGGAGAAGAAGGGTACCGTGGAGGAAGAGGAGGGTGGCGATGGATCGTCGGAGGAGGCGTCCCCCATTTGCACGTACTTCGATTGCCTGCCGGTCTGCCAGTCAGCAGCAATGGTGGCCATGGTATTCTTCTACTCCGACGTAAACCCGTCCCAGAGAGTTTTGGCCCTGGAGGGATCCATGGCGAGGAGTGGTGTAGAGAGGGATGACTATGACCGAAAGGTCGAACGTGAATCATATAGTAGATATGATCAACATAGAGATGTTCACCATTGAAAACTACTCCATCTCACGTGATGATCGGACATGGTTTAGTTGATAGGGATCACGTGATCATTTAGATGACTCGAGGGATGTCTATCTAAGTGGAAGTTCTTAAGTAATATGATTAATTGAACTTAATTTACCATGAACTTAGTCCTGATAGTATTTGCATATCTATGTTGTAGATCAATAGCTCGTGTTGTAGCTGCCCTATGTTTTTGATATGTTCCTAGAGAAAACTAAGTTGAAAGATGATAGTAGCAATGATGCAGACTGGGTCCGTGATCTGAGGATTATCCTCGTTGCTGCACAGAAGAATTATGTCCTTGATGCACCACTAGGTGACAGACCTATTGCAGGAGCAGATGCAGACGTTATGAACGTTTGACAAGCTCAGTATGATGACTACTTGATAGTTTAGTGCACCATTCTTTATGGCTTAGAACCGGGACTTCAAAAACCTTTTGAATCCCACGGAGCATATAAGATGTTCCATGAGTTGAAATTGGTATTTCAGACTCATGCCCATGTCGAGAGGTATGAGACCTCTAACAAGTACTTTGCCTACAAGATGGAGGAGAATAGCTCAACCAGTGAGCATGTGCTCAGAATGTCTGAGTACTACAATCGGTTGAATCAAGTGGGAGTTAATCTTCCAGATAAGATAGTGATTGATAGAGTTCTCTAGTAACTATCACCAAGTTACTGGAACTTTGTGATGAAAATCGGCGAAGGTAGAAATCAAGAAAGAGCATCAAGTGTTGATGGTTAACAAGACCACTAGTTTCAAGAAAAGGGGCAAAGGAAAAGAAAGGGAACTTCAAGAAAGAATGGGAAGAAAATTTCCACTCCCGCGAAGAAACCCAAAGCTAGAACTAAGCCTGAAACTGAGTGCTTCTACTGCAAAGGGAATGGTCACTGGAAGCGGAACTACCCCCAAATACTTGGCGGATAACAAGGATGGCAAAGTGAACAAAGGTATATTTGATATACATGTTATTGATGTGTACTTTACTAGTGTTCATAGTAACCCGAGGATATTTGATACCGATTCAGTTGCTAAAATTAGTAACTCGAAACAAGAATTGCAAAATGAACATAGACTAGTTAAGGACTAGGTGACGATGTGTGTTGGAAGTGATTTCAAGGCTGATAAGATCACCATCACACACTCCCTCTACCTTCGGGATTAGTGTTAAACATAAATAAATGTTATTTGGTGTTTGCGTTGAGCATGAATATGATTGGATCATGTTTATTGCAATACGGTTATTCATTTAAGTCAGAGTATAATTGTTGTTCTGTTTACATGAATAAAACCTTCAATGGTCATACACCCAATGTGAATGGTTTGTTGAATCTCGATTGTGGTTATACACATATTCATAATATTGATGCCAAAAGATGCAAAGTTGATAATGATAGTGCAACATATTTGTGGCACTACCGTTTAGGTCATATTGGTGTAAAGCGCATGAAGAAACTCCATGCGGATGGACTTTTGGAATCACTTGACTATGAACCATTTGATGCTTGCGAACCATACCTCATGGGCAAGATGACTAAGACTCCGTTCTCCGGAACAATGGAGCGAGCCGCTGACTTATCGGAAATAATACATACCAATGTATGCGGTCCAATGAGTGTTGAGGCTCGCGGTGGGTACCGTTATTTTCCGACCTTCACAAATGATTTGAGCAGATATGGGTATATCTACTTGATGAAGCACAAGTCTGAAACATTTAAAAAGTTCAAAGAATTTCATAGTGAAGTGGAGAATCATCGTAACAAGAAAATAAAGTTTCTACGATCTGATTGTAGAGGTGAATATTTGAGTTACGAGTTTGGCCTTCATTTAAAACAATGTGGAATAGTTTCACAACTCACGCCATCTGGAACACCACAATGTAATGGTGTGTCCGAACGTCGTAACCGTACTTTATTAGATATGGTGCGATCAACGATGTCTCTTACCGATTTACCACTATCGTTTTGGGGTTATGCATTAGAGACAATTGCATTCACATTAAATAGGGCACCGTCTAATCCGTTGAGACGACACCATATGGTTTGGCAAGAAACCAAAGCTGTCATTTCTTAAAGTTTGGGGTTGCGATGCTTATGTGAAAAAGTTTCAAACTGATAAGCTCGAACCCAAATCGGAGAAGTGTGTCTTCATAGGATACCCAAAAGAAACTGTTGGGTACACCTTCTATCACAGATCCGAAGGCAAAAAAATTTGTTGCTAAGAATGTGATGTGCACTAGGGCCCGATATTTCGATGAGAGGGAGATAACTACGATTTTGGGTGGGACTTGACCCTCACGATCCGGCTACCAACCGTACAGGACGAACCGTACACAATTGATATCCATGGCAATCGTTGAACCAACTCCACGGTGTTATCGACCGAGCCAATGGCGCAATCGACCTATCCACGAAGGATTTTTCCTGCAAGCAAATCGAATAACATGCAAGAAAATAATAGCCAAGGAATCTAAAAATTGCGGATATGCTAGATGAATAAATCTCACAAATTGGGGTCTCGATAGGATGTCTTGACGGTTGCCGCTACGAGTGAAGACAAATAAAAGTAGCAATAGCTAAATTTCTCTAAACAAAACCCGGGTCTAACCCTAATAATTCCTAGCTATTTATTAAACACGGCCGCCGCCTTTGATTGTTGGGCGATGGGTCATCCTGAGCCGGCACGGGAGTCGTACATGGCTTGTTGGCTAATGCTTTGGTGACCTAGTGTTGCACGGCGCACCAAACGATCCAGGGACCACGTATGTGGTTGTTTTTTTAATCCTGGGAGCAAGGTCCAACGTTCATGGTCTTGTGCACTTGAACGTTGTGGCCCATGTTGCATGCGTGATGGATGAATTGACATGGCGCATGCAGTGAGTATTTCTTCCCGTGAATTGAATGTACATGCATCTTCATCTTCCATCTCCAAGTGCCCTCTCTTGTTGACTCTTTGACCCCCCCTCCATTTCTGAGTATAAATAACATGCATAAAATGAGCGTAACATCATATTCATATTCTTGTAAGTTAAATCACGCATACACCAAAACGAAAGTACCTAGTTTTTAATTTGCCATGTAATATTTGTAGATGTTTTTATGATAGTTATGTGCACATCATCCTCCCTTTCTTTAAAACAAAGCCGTCCTCGGCTTTCATTTACCTGCAACACATCATAGAGCAGAGAAAAAAAATACATGCAACATATATAGGCCGTTCCAAAGGTGTTAGCTCATGAGGATGAAATAAATTTGTTATAGCACCATTAGGAATGTCATGAAAAGTTTGATCCCACACAAAGTCTATGTATGAATTATGGGGATGCAAACTAACTATATGGGTACACTATATATCCGGACCACAAGTTCGAACACTCAACGGAAACATTTCAGAATTGACACCAAGCATAGTGTCCATAGTACAATCCCTTGATTTAGCTTTTCCATCATTTACTATTTCATCAGGGGTCATAGGAAGCAAGTTGATGGTTTTTCCTTAAAACACAAGAGTATACGAATTTGTTCTACCATGATGAGTAACACTATTATCATATTGCCAAGGTCGACCTAACAATAAAGAACAAGCTTGCATAGGTACAACATCACAGTCAATGTAATCACGATATGAACCAAGTGTAAATTGTACTCACACACGACGTGTTACCTTCAACTTACCACAGTCGTTGAACCATTGGATGTAATATGGATGGAGGTGTCTCGTAGTGGTGAGGCAAAGTTTCTCGACCATCTCTATACTCGCCAAATTATTGCAGCTTCCACCATCAATGATCACACGAACGGAATGCCCTTTGACAACAAACTTAGTTTGAAAAAGATTATGGCGTTGAGGCATCTCAGTATGCCCCACCTGGGCACTAAGTACTCGCATGGTTACAAGGCTTGGGTATTTATCTGCCATATCAGCATTAATATGTATCTCCTCCGTGTCATCACCTACATTATTAGTGGCAAGCATATCATGAGTATCTTCATCCAAATCACTAGCAGAGGAGTACTCACCATCTTCCCGCACAATGAATGTTCGTTTATTTGGGCAATCCTTCATCAAGTGCCCGCCACCTTTGCATATATGCCACTTCATGTCCCTTGTGCGTCCAGATGAAGTGGTGGGTGCTATAGACATTGCTTTCGAAGCCTCGGATGATCGTGCACTGGGGCCCGATCTTTCCATGAGAGGGAAATGACTACGATTTTGGGTGGGACTTAACCCTCATGATCCGGCTACCAACCGTACAGGACGAACCGTACACTACTGATATCCATGGAAATCGCTAAACCAACTCCACGGTGTTATCGACCGAGCCAACGGCGCGATCGACCTATCCACGAAGGATTTCTCCTGCAAGCAAATCGAAGAACATGCAAGAAAATAATAGCCAAGCAATCTAAAAATTGCGGATATGCTAGATGAATAAATCTCACAAATTGGGGTTCCGATAGGATGTCTTGACGGTCGCACTAGCGGCTACGAGCGAAGACAAATAAAAATAGCAATAGCTAAACTTCTCTAAACAAAACCCGGGTCTAACCCTAATAATTCCTAGCTATTTATTAAACACGGCCGCCGCCTTTTATTGTTGGGCAATGGGTCATCATGAGCCCGTACGGGAGTCGTACACGGCTTGTTGACTAATGCTTTGGTGACCTAGTGTTGCACGGCGCACCAAATGATCCGGAGACCACATACGTGGTTGTTTTTTTAATCCTGGGAGCAAGGTCCAACGTTCATGGTCTTGTGCACTTGAACGTTGTGGCCCATGTTGCATGCGTGATGGATGAATTGACATGGCGCATACAGTGAGTATTTCTTCCCGTGAATTAAATGTACATGCATCTTCATCTTCCATCTCCAAGTGCCCTCTCTTGTTGACTCTTTGACCCCCCTCCATTTTTGAGTATAA
Source organism: Triticum aestivum (assembly GCF_018294505.1). Classification (NCBI taxonomy): domain Eukaryota; kingdom Viridiplantae; phylum Streptophyta; class Magnoliopsida; order Poales; family Poaceae; genus Triticum; species Triticum aestivum. Next base: position 460,653,680 of record NC_057809.1, read on the forward strand.
ATAACATGCATATAATGAGCGTAACATCATATTCATATTCTTGCCAGTTAAATCACGCATACAACAAAATGAAAGTACCTGGTTTTTAATTTGCCATGTAATATTTGTAGATGTTTTTATGATAGTTATGTGCACATCAGAATGGATCCTTTCTAGAGAAGGAATTTCTCTCGAAACAAGTGAGTGGGAGGAAAGTAGAACTCGATGAGGTAATTGTACCTTCTCTTGAATTGGAAAGTAGCTCATCACATAAATCAGTTCCAGTGATGCCTACACCAACTAGAGATGAAGCTAATGGTAATGATCATGAAACTTCAGATCAAGTTACTACCGAACCTCGTATGTCAACCACTGTTGGGGAACTCAGTATTTCAAAAATTTCCTACGATCACGCAAGATCTATCTAGGAGATGCATAGCAACGAGAGGGGAGAGTGTGTCTATGTACCCTCGTAGACCGAAAATGAAAGCGTTTAGTAACGTAGTTGATGCAGTCGAACGTCTTCACGATCCAACCGATCAAGTACCGAATGCACAACACCTCCGCAATCTGCACACGTTCAGCTCGGTGACGTCCCTCGTACTCTTGATCCAGCTGAGGCCGAGGGTGAGTTCCGCCAGCATGATGACGTGTTGATGGTGATGATGAAGTTACCGACGCAGAGCTTCGCCTAAGCACTACGACAATATGACCGATGTGTAAAACTGTGGAGGGGGCACCGCACACGGCTAAAGATCAACTTGTGTGTCTATGGGGTGCCCCTCCCCTGTATATAAAGGAGAGGAGGAAGAGGAGGGCCGGCCTCAAGGGGCACGCCCAAGGGGGGGATTCCTACTCTTAGTAGGAGTAGGTTTCCCCCCTTTCCTAGTCCAAGTAGGAGAAGAAGGAAGGAGAGGAGAGGGCGAAGGAAAGAGGGGGGCGCCGCCCCCTCCCTAGTCCAATTCGGACCAGCCCATGGGGGGGGGGGGGGGGGGCGCGGCCTCCCCTTGTGGCCCTTCTCTCCTTTCCACTAAGGCCCATGAAGGCCTAATACTTCCCCCGGCGAATGCCCGTAACTCTCTGGTACTCCAAAAATACCCGAACCACTCAGAACCTTTCTGATGTCCGAATATAGCCTTCCAATATATCGATCTTTACGTCTCGACCATTTCAAGACTCCTCGTCATGTCTGTGATATCATCTGGGACTCTGAACAAACTTTGATACATCAAATCACATAACTCATGATACATATCGTCATCGAACGTTAAGCGTGCGGACCCGACGGGTTCGAGAACTATGTAGACATGACCGAGACATATCTCCGGTCAATAACCAATAGCGGAACCTGGATGTTCATATTGGCTCCTACATATTCTATGAAGATCTTTATCGGTCAAACCGCACAACAACATACGTTGTTCCCTTTGTCATCGGTATGTTACTTGCCCGAGATTCGGTCATCGGTATCATCATACCTAGTTCAATCTCATTACCGGAAAGTCTCCTTACTCGTTCCGTAATGCATCATCCCGCAACTAACTCATTAGTCACATTGCTTGCAAGGCTTATAGTGATGTGCATTACCGAGAGGGCCCAGAGATACCTATCCGACAATCGGAGTGACAAATCCTAATCTCGATCTATGCCAACTCAACAAACACCATCGAGACACTCGTAGAGCATCTTTATAATCACCCAGTTGAAGGAAATATTCCCTAGAGGCAATATTTCATTAGAGAATGATTTTATTAGCGGGATCACATCATTAGAGAATGATGTGATTGACTTGACCCATCCGTTAGCTTAGCACGATGATCGTTTAGTTTGTTGCTATTTCTTTCCCCATAACTTATACATGTTCCTATGACTATGAGATCATGCAACTCCCGAATACCGAGGAACACTTAGTGTGCTATCAAATGGCACAACGTAACTGGGTGACTATAAAGATGCTCTACAGGTGTCTCCGATGGTGTTTGTTGAGTTGGCATAGATATAGATTAGGATTTGTCACTCCGAGTATCGGAGATGTATCTCTAGGCCCTCTCGGTAATGCACATCACTATAAGCCTTGCAAGCAATGTGACTAATGAGTTAGTTGCGGGATGACGCATTAGGAAACGAGTAAAGAGACTTGCTGGTAACGAGATTGAACTAGGTATTGAGATACCGACGATCGAATCTCGGGCAAGTAACATACCGATGACAAAGGGAACAACATATGTTGTTATGCGGTTTGACCGATAAAGATCTTCGTGGAATATGTAGGAACCAATATGAGCATCCAGGTTCCGCTATTCGTTATTGACCGGAGATGAGTATCGGTCATGTCTACATAGTTCTCGAACCCGTAGGGTCCGCACGCTTAACGTTCGGTGACGATCGGTATTATGAGTTTATGTGTTTTGACGAACCGAAGGTTGTTCGTAGTCCCGGATGTGATCACGAGCATGACGAGGAGTCTCGAAATGGTCGAGACATAAAGATCGATATATTGGAAGCCTATGTTTGGACATCGGAATGGTTCCGAGTGTGTTCGGGCATATACCGGAGTACCGGGGGGTTACCGGAACCCCCGGGGAGTATATGGGCCCTAATGGGCTTTAGTGGAGAGAGAGAGAGGCAGCCAAGGTAGGCCGCGCGCCCCCTCCCCCTCTAGTACGAATTGGACTAGGAAGGGGGGCTCCCCCCTTTCTTTCCTCCCTCTCCCCCTTCCTTCTCTCCTAGTCCAACTAGGGAAGGGGGGAATCCTACTCCCGGTGGGAGTAGGAATCCTCCAGCGCGCACCATAGAGGGCCGGCCCTCCCCCCTCCTCCACTCCTTTATATACGGGGAGGGGGGCACCCCATAGACACACAAGTTGATCATTGATCTCTTAGCCGTGTGCGGTGCCCCCTCCACCATAATCCACCTCGGTCATATCATCGTAGTGCTTAGGCGAAGCCCTGCACCGGTAGCTTCATCATCACCGTCATCATGCCATCGTGCTGACAAAGCTATCCCTCGACACTTAGCTGGATTGAGAGTTCATGGGACGTCACCGAGCCAAACGTGTGCAGATCGCGGAGGTGCCGTACTTTCGGTACTAGGATCCGTCGGATCATGAAGACATACGACTACATCAACCGCGTTGTCATAACGCTTCCACTTACGGTCTACGTATGTGGACAACACTCTCTGCTCTCGTTGCTATGCATCTCCTAGATAGATCTTGCGTGATCGTAGGATTTTTTTTTGAAATTACTGCATTCCCAGCAGTGGCATCCGAGCCAGCTGGTCTATGCGTAGATGTTATATGCACGAGTAGAACAAAAAGGAGTTGTGGGCGTGGGTATATACATATTGCTTGCCATCACTAGTTGATTCTTGATTCAGCGGTATTGTTGGATGAAGCGGCTCAGGCCGACATTACCGTATGCTTAAGTGAGACTGGTTCTACCGACGTGCTTCGCACACAGGTGGCTGGTGGGTGTCAGTTTCTCCAACTTTAGTTGAATCGGATTCAATGAACAAGGTTCTTTCTAAAGATCAAAAAGCTATCACTATACCGCTTTGTGGTTTTTGATGCATAGGTAAGAACGGTTCTTGCTCAACCCGTAGCAGCCATGTAAAACTTGCAACAACAAAGTAGAGGACGTCTAACTTGTTTTTGCAGGGCATGTTGTGATGTGATATGGTCAAGACATGATGCTACATTTTATTGTATGAGATGATCATGTTTTGTAACACAGTTATCGGCAACTGGCAGTAGCCATATGGTTGTCGCTTTATTGTATGAAATGCAATCGCCATGTAATTGCTTCACTTTGTCACTAAGCGGTAGCAATAGTCATAGTAGCAATAGTTGGCGAGATGACAATGATGCTTCGATGGATATCAAGGTGTCAAGCTGGTGACGATGGTGATCATGACGGTGCTTTGGAGATGGAGATCAAAGGGACAAGATGATGATGGCCATATCATATCACTTATATTGATTGCATGTGATGTTTATCCTTTATGCATCTTATTTTGCTTACTTCGACAGTAGCATTATAAGATGATCACTCACTAAATTTCAAGGTATAAGTGTTCTCCCTGAGTATGCACCATTGCTACAGTTCGTCGTGCTGAGACACCACGTGATGATCGGGTGTGATAAGCTCTATGTTCACATACAATGGGTGCAAGCCAGTTTTGCACATGCAGAATACTCGGGTTAAACTTGACGAGCCTAGCATATGTAGATATGGCCTCGAAACACCGACACCAAAAGGTCGAGCGTGAATCATATAGTAGATATGATCAACATACTGATGTTCACCATTGAAAACTACTCCATCTCACGTGATGATCGGACATGGTTTAGTTGATATGGATCACGTGATCACTTAGTGGGAGTTCTTAAGTAATATAATTAATTGAACTTTAATTTATCATGAACTTAGTACCTGATAGTATTTTGCATGTCTATGTTATTGTAGATAGATGGTCCGTGCTCTTGTTCCATTGAATTTTAATGCGTTCCTAGAGAAAGCTAAGTTAAAAGATGATGGTAGCAACTACACGGACTGGGTCCATAACTTGAGGATTATCCTCATTGCCGCAAAGAAGAATTACATCCTGGAAGCACTGCTGGGTGACAAACCTGCTGTAGGAACAACTTCAGATGTTATGAACACCTGGCAGAGCAAAGCTAATGACTACTCGATAGTTCAGTGTGCCATGCTTTACAGCTTAGAACCGGGACTTCAACAACGTTTTGAATGTCATGGACCATATAATATGTTCTAGGAGTTGAAGTTAATATTTCAAGAAAATGCCCGGATTGAGAGATATGAAGTCTCCAATAAGTTCTACAGCTGCAAAATGGAGGAGAATAGTTCTGTCAGTGAACATATACTCAGAATGTCTGGGTACCACAACCACTTGACTCAGCTGGGAGTTAATCTTCCTGATGATAGTGTCATTGACAGAGTTCTTTAATCACTTCCACCAAGCTATAAGAGCTTCATGATGAACTATAATATGCAAGGGATGGATAAGACGATTCCCGAGCTCTTCGCAATGTTAAAGGTTGCGGAGGTAGAAATCAAGAAGGATCATCTACTGTTGATGGTCAAAAAGACCACCAGTTTCAAGAAAAGGGTAAAGGGAAGAAGGGGAACTTCAAGAAGAACAACAAGCCAGTTGTTGATCAAGTGAAGAAACCCAAGTCTAGACCTAAGCCTGAGACTGAGTGCTTCTACTACAAAGGAACTGGTCACTAGAAGCGAAACTGCCCCAAGTATTTAGCGGAGAGGAAGGATGGCAAAGTGAAAGGTATATTTGATATACATGTTATTGATGTGTACCTTACTAATACTCGTAGTAGCGCCTGGGTATTTGATAGTGGTTCTGTTGCTAATATCTGCAACTCGAAACAGGGGCTACGGATTAAGCAAAGATTGGCTAAGGACGAGGTGACGATGCACGTGGGAAATGGTTCCAAAGTTGATGTGATCGCCGCCAACAAGCTACCTCTACCTTCAGGATTAGTTTTAGACCTAAATAATTATTATTTGGTGCCAACATTGAGCATGAACATTATATCTGGATCTTGTTTAACGAGACGGTTATTCATTTAAATCAGAAAATAATGGTTGTTCTATTTATATGAGTAATATATTTTATGGTCATGCACCCTTGATGAGTGGTCTATTTTTACTAAATCTTGATAGTAGTGATACACATGTTCATAGTATTGAAGATAAAAGATGCAGAGTTGATAATGATAGTGCAACTTACTTGTGGCACTGCCGTTTGGGTCATATTGGTGTAAAGCGCATGAAGAAACTCCATTCTGATGGACTTCTGGAATCACTTGATTATGAATCACATGGTACTTGCGAACCATGCCTCATGGGCAAGATGACTAAAACTCCGTTCTCCGGAACAATGGAGCGAGCAACAGAGTTATTTGAAATCATACATAATGATGTATGTGGTCCAATGAACATTGAGGCTCGTGGCGGATATTGTTATTTTCTCACCTTCAGAGATGATTTGAGCAGATATGGGTATATCTACTTAATGAAACATAAGTCTGAAACATTTGAAAAGTTTAAAGAATTTCATAGTGAAATGGAAACTCATCGTAACAAGAAAATAAAGTTGCTACGATCTGATCGTGGAGGAGAATATTTGAGTTACGAGTTTGGTCTTCATTTGAAACAATGAGGAATAATTTCGCAACTCACGCCACCCGGAACACCACAGCGTAATGGTGTGTCCGAACATCATAATTGTACTTTACTAGATATGGTGCGATCTATGATGTCTCTCACTGATTTACCGCTATCATTTTGGGGTTATGCTTTAGAGACACCTGCATTCATGTTAAATAGGGCACCATCTAAATCCGTTGAGACGACACCTTATGAATTGTGGTTTGGCAAGAAACCCAAGTTGTCGTTTCTTAAAGTTTGGGGCTGCGATGCTTATGTGAAAAAGCTTCAACCTGATAAGCTCAAACCCAAATCGTAGAAATGTGTCTTCATAGGATACCCAAAGGAGGCTGTTGGGTACACCTTCTATCACAGATCCAAAGGCAAGATATTCGTTGCTAAGAATGGATCCTTTCTAGAGAAGGAGTTTCTCTCTAAAGAATTGAGTGGGAGGAAAGTAGAACTTGATGAGGTAATTGTACCTGCTCCCTTATTGGAAAGTAGTTCATCACTGAAATCAGTTTCAGTGATTCCTACACCAGTAAGTGAGGAAGCTAATGATGATAATCATGAAACTTCTGATGAAGTTACTACCGAACCTCATAGGTCAACCAGAGTAAGATCCGCACCAGAGTGGTACGGTAATCCTTTTCTGAAGGTCATGTTACTTGACCATGATGAACCTACGAACTATGAGGAAGCGATGATGAGCCCAGATTCCGCAAAATGGCTTGAGGCCATGAAATCTGAGATGGGATCCATGTATGAGAACAAAGTGTGGACTTTGGTTGACTTTTCCAATGATCGGCAGGCCATACAGAATAAATGGATCTTCAAGAAGAAGACTGACGCTAACGGTAATATTACTGTCTACAAAGCTCGACTTGTTGCGGAAGTTTTTCGATAAGTTCAAGGAGTTGACTATGATGAGACTTCTCACCCATAGCGATGCTTAAGTCCGTCTAAATCATGTTAGAAATTTCCACATTTTATGATTATGAAATTTGACAAATGGATGTCAAAACTGCATTCCTTAATGGATATCTTAAAGAAGAGTTGTATATGATGCAACCAGAAGGTTTTGTCGATCCAAAAGGTGCTAACAAAGTGTGCAAGCTCCAGCGATCCATTTATGGACTGGTGCAAGCCTCTCGGAGTTGGAATATATGCTTTGATAGTGTGATCAAAGCATATGGTTTTATACAGACTTTTGGGGAAGCATGTATTTACAAGAAAGTGAGTGGGAGCTCTGTAGCATTTCTGATATTATATGTATATGACATATTGTTGATCGAAAATGATACTAAATTTCTGAATAGCATAAAAGGATATTTGAATAAGAATTTTCCAATGAAAGACCTCGGTGAAGCTTCTTATATATTGGGCATCAGGATCTATAGAGATAGATCAAGACGCTTGATTGGACTTTCACAAAGCACATACCTTGATAAAGTTTTGAAGAAGTTCAAAATGGATCAAGCAAAGAAAGGGTTCTTGCCTGTGTTACAAGGTGTGAAGTTGAGTCAGACTCAATCCTTGACCACTGCATAAGATAGAGAGAAAATGAAAGTCATTCCCTATGCTTCAGCCATAGGTTCTATCATGTATGCAATGTTGTGTACTAGACCTGATGTGTGCCTTGCTATTAGTTTAGCAGGGAGGTACCAAAGTAATCCAGGAGTGGATCACTGGACAACGGTCAAGAACATCCTGAAATACCTGAAAAGGACTAAGGATATGTTACTCGTTTATGGAGGCGACAAAGAGCTTGTCGTCAACGGTTACGTCGATCCAAGCTTTGACACTGATCTGGATGACTCTAAGTCACAAACTAGATACGTATTTTTATTAAATGGTGGAGCTGTCAGTTGGTGCAGTTCCAAGTAGAGTGTCGTGGCGGGATCTACGTGTGAAGCGGAGTACATAGCTGCTTCGGAAGCAGCAAATGAAGGAGTCTGGATGAAGGAGTTCATATCCGATCTAGGTGTAATACCTAGTGCATTGGGTCCAATGAAAATCTTTTGTGACAATACTGGTGCAATTGCCTTGGCAAAGGAATCCAGATTTCACAAGAGAACCAAGCACATCAATAGACTCTTCAATTCCATCCGCGATCAAGTCAAGGAGGGATACATAGAGATTTGCAAGATACATACGGATCTGAATGTTGTAGACCCGTTGATTAAGCCTCTCTCACGAGAAAAACATGATCAAGACAAAGACTCCATCGGTGTTAGAATCATTACAATGTAATCTAGATTATTGACTCTAGTGCAAGTGGGAGACTGAAGGAAATATGCCCTAGAGGCAATAATGAAGTTGTTATTTATATTTCCTTATATCATGATAAATGTTTATTATTCATGCTAGAATTGTATTAACCAGAAACTTAGTACATGTGTGAATACATAGACAAACAGATTGTCACTAGTATGCCTCTACTTGACTAGCTCGTTGAATCAATGATGGTTATGTTTCCTGACCATAGACATGAGTTGTCATTTTATTAACGGGATCACATCATTAGAGAATGATGTGATTGACTTGACCCATCCGTTAGCTTAGCACGATGATCGTTTAGTTTGTTGCTATTGCTTTCTCCATAACTTATACATGTTCCTATGACTATGAGATCATGCAACTCCCGAATACCGGAGGAACACTTAGTGTGCTATCAAACGTCACAACATAACTGGGTGACTATAAAGATGCTCTACAGGTGTCTCCGATGGTGTTTGTTGAGTTGGCATAGATCGAGATTAAGATTTGTCACTCCGAGTATCAGAGAGGTATCTCTGGGCCCTCTCGGTAATGCACATCACTATAAGCCTTGCAAGAAATGTGACTAATGAGTTAGTTGTGGGATGATGCATTACAGAACGAGTAAACAGACCTGCCGGTAACGAGATTGAACTAGGTATTGAGATACCGACGATTGAACCTCGGGCAAGTAACATACCGATGACAAAGGGAACAACATATGTTGTTATGCGGTTTGACCGATAAAGATCTTCATGGAATATGTAGGAACCAATATGAGCATCCAGGTTCCGCTATTGGTTATTGACCGGAGATGAGTCTCGGTCATGTCTACATAGTTCTCGAACCCGTAGGGTCCGCACGCTTAATGTTCGGTGACGATTGGTATTATGAGTTTATGTGTTTTGATGAACCGGAGATTGTTCGGAGTCCAAGATGTGATCACGGGCATGATGAGGAGTCTTGAAATGGTCGAGACATAAAGATCGATATATTGGAATCCTATGTTTGGACATCAGAATGGTTCCGAGTGAGTTTGGGCATTTACCGGAGTACCGGGGGCTTACCGGACCCCCCCGGGAGTATATGGGCCCTAATGGGCTTTAGTGGAGAGAGAGAGGCAGCCAGGGCAGGCCGCGTGCCCCCTCCCCCTCTAGTCTGAATTGGACTAGGAAGGGGGGCGGCGCCCCCTTTCCTTCCTCCCGCTCCCCCCTTCCTTCTCTCCTAGTCCAACTAGGGAAGGGGGATCCTACTCCCGGTTGGAGTAGGACTCCTCCAGGGCGTGCCATAGAGGGCCGTCCCTCCCCCCTCCTTCACTCCTTTATATACAAGGGAGGGGGGCACCCCATAGACACACAAGTTGATCATTGATCTCTTGGCCATGTGTGGTGCCCCCCTCCACCATAATCCACCTCGGTCATATCATCGTAGTGCTTAGGTGAAGCCCTGCGCCGGTAGCTTCATCATCACCGTCATCACGCTGTCATGCTGACAAAGCTCTCCCTCGACACTCAGCTAGATCGAGAGTTCATGGTACGTCACCGAGCCGAACGTGTGCAGATCACGGAGGTGCCGTACTTTCGGTACTAGGACCGGTCGGATCGTGAAGACGTACGACTACACCAACCGCATTGTCATAACGCTTCCACTTACGATCTACGAGGGTATGTGGACAACACTCTTCCCTCTCGTTGCTATGCATCACCATGATAGATCTTGCGTGTGGGTAGGATTTTTTTTGAAATTACCGCATTGGCAACACCAGTTACGTTGTGACATTTGATAGCACACTAAGTGTTCCTCCGGTATTCGGGAGTTGCATAATCTCATAGTCATAGGAACATGTATGAGTCATGAAGAAAGCAATAGCGATAAAACTAAATGATCATTATGCTAAGATAATCCATCACATCATTCTCTAATGATGTGATCTCGTTCATCAAATGACAACTCATGTCTATGGCTAGGAAACTTAACCATCTTTGATTAACGAGCTAGTCTAGTAGAGGCATACTAGGGACACTCTGTTTGTCTATGTATTCACACATGTACTAAGTTTCCGGTTAATACAATTCTAGCATGAATAATAAACATTTATCATGATATAAGGAAATATAAATAACAACTTTATTATTGCCTCTAGGGCATATTTCCTTCAGTCTCCCACTTGCACTAGAGTCAATAATCTAGTTCACATCGTCATGTGATTTCACACCAATAGTTCACATCTTTATGTGATTAGTTCACATCTTCATGTGACTAATACCCAAAGGGTTTACTAGAGTCAATAATCTAGTTCACATCGCTATGTGATTAACACCTAAAGAATGATCATGTTTTGCTTTGTGAGAGAAGTCTAGTCTACGAGTCTGCAACATTCAGATCCGTATGTATTTTGCAAATTTCTATGTCTACAATACTCCACACGGAGCTACTCTAGCTAATTGCTCCCACTTTCAATATGTATCTAGATCGAGACTTAGAGTCATCTAGATCGGTGTCAAAAGCTTATATCGATGTAACTCTTTACGACGAACTCTTTTATCACCTCCATAACCGAGAAATATTTCCTTAGTCCTCTAAGGATAATTTTGACCGTTTTCCAGTGATCTACTCCTAGATCACTGTTGTACTCCCTTGCCAAAATCATGCTAAGGTATACAATAGGTCTGGTACACAGCATAGCATACTTTATAGAACCTATGACCGAGGCATAGGGAATGACTTTTCATTCTCTTTCTATTTTCTATCGTGGTTGGGTTTTGAGTCTTTACTCAACTTCACACCTTGCAACACAGGCAAGAACTCCTTCTTTGACTGATCCATTTTGAACTCCTTCAAAATCTTATCAAGGTATGTACTCATTGAAAAGAACTTATCAAGTGTCTTGATCTATATATGTAGATTTTGATGCTCAATATGTAAGCACCTTTATCGAGGTCTTTCTTTGAAAAACTCCTTTCAAACACTCCTTTATGCTTTCCAGAAAATTCTACATCATTTCCAATCAACAATATGTCATTCATATATATTTATCAGAAAGGTTGTAGTGCTCCCACTCACTTTCTTGTAGATACACGCTTCACCGCAAGTCTGTATAAAACTATATGCTTTGATCAACTCATCAAAGCGTGTATTCCAACTCTGAGATGCTTGCACCAGTCCATAGATGGATCGCTGGAGCTTGCACACTTTGCTAGCATCTTTAGGATTGACAAAACCTTCTGGTTGCATCATATACAACTCTTATTTAATAAATCCATTACGGAATGTAGTTTTGATATCCATTTGCCAGATTTCATAAAATGCGGCAACCGGTAACATGATTCGGACAGACTTTTAAGCATCGCTACGGGTGAGAAGTCTCACCGTAGTCAACTCCTTGAACTTATCAAAAAACTTTCGCAACAAGTCGAGCTTTGTAGACGGTAATATTACCGTCATCGTCAGTCTTCTTCTTGAAGATCCATTTATTCTCTATGGCTTGCCGATCATCGGGCAAGTCAACCAAAGTCCACACATCCCATCTCAGATTTCATGGCCGCAAGACACTTCGCGGAATCTGGGCTCATCATCGCTTCCTCATAGTTCATAGGTTCATCATGGTCAAGTAACATGACCTCCAGAATAGGATTACTGTACCACTCTGGTGCGGATCTTACTCTGGTTGACCTACGAGATTCGGTAGTAACTTGATCAGAAGTTTCATGATCATCATCATTAGCTTCCTCACTAATTGGTGTAGTGATCACTTTAACTGATTTCTATGATGAACTACTTTCTAATAAGGGAGCAGGTACAATTACCTCATCAAGTTCTACTTTCCTCTCACTCACTTCTTTCGAGAGAAACTCCTTCTCTAGAAAGGATCCACTCTTAGCAACAAAGATCTCGCCTTCAGATCTGTGATAGAAGGTGTACCCAACAGTTTCTTTTGGGTATCCTATGAAGATGCACTTCTCTGATTTGGGTTTGAGCTTATCAGGCTGAAATTTTTCCACATAAGCATCGCAACCTGTCGTGGAATTGTCACGGTAGATGTCCTAGTGTGAGGACGTAGTCGTGAGGCCAACACATCCATATGGTAGCTTGAGAGGGGTTGAGCGGAATCGAGAGACACAACAGAAGACAAGGATTTATATAGCTTCGGGCCCCGAGAAACATCATCCGGTGACAACCCTACATGTTGTTTGTGGCTAGGTCTCATTATCATCAAGAGGGAGTCGCCGTAAACCGGCTCTCCTAGTTATGTCTAACCCTTCAGATTATCTCCCTCTCTTGGGGTGCCCTGCCCCTCCTTATATATGTTGAAGGGGCGTGTTACATGACTAGTCCTATTAGGATTAGGATTACTCTATTACAAGTGGGGTCCTAGTCTTGCTTCCTTTGTAGGAGAATATTCCTTATGCCTTTCCTCTTAATCCGTCCCATCATAACATGAGCCGGCCTTCTGGGCCTTGGGCCTTGTCATCCATCTGAAACACCCGTCGGGTCACCAATGAGTCTTTAGGCTCGTGAGTCGTCACACCAGTGAGCCGCCAGACACGTGAGTCGCCAATCCTCTGGCGGGTTACCAATGAAATGCCAAGTCCGACCGGGTCATATATCCGGCCGGGTCATACCGCGGGGTATATCCCCGACATTAGCCCCCAGTTTAATTTGGATTTATCCATGTTAAACTGATCTGCAACATATACACAAGAACAAAATTGACAGGTTGTGCTTCGGGTTAAATATTTGTAAACCGGCACCTGGTCATCCTTAAATCCTTGTCATTTCCTCCTTCTAGAAAATCCGGGTCAATAGGCCGGCTTCATAGTCAACTTGCTTGTAGAGGAATTATTGTAAATAAAGAAACCATTTGAGTCGGCCTTCAATGCTCTGACTTGATAAAAATATTGGTCTTCAAATATTTCAACTGATATTAGGTCGTCTTGAAGATGTAGGACTCGTCGATTTATCATTGCCAAAGTTACCGGTTTATAAAAACTGATGACTCTGGGTTATGATTGTTGCCAATGCCGGGTCACACAATTAATCTTCCTGACTTCCTTAAAATTGAGAATTTGAAAACTTTCCTCCTTGATATGCATATTATCTTTAGCCCCCAAGTCTTAAGAGAAAAACATAGTGATAACTTAAGACTTTGCTTTAATATAAATGCTACAACCTTGAAGAAATCCAGGTTGTTCATTTCAATCATTAGTCAAAACTGAATATTCCATATATGTAGCCCCCAAATGCCGGGTTGTCATGCTTGCAGCAACCTGGGACTTGTAACTGCCTTGTGCTCATAAACACTTCAACCAATGTAGCCCACATGGGCCAGGTCATTATGCAATAATGAGCAGGGACTTTATAAATATAATCATGTATACTTGAGCAGCGACATGTAGCCTCCAAGGGCCGGCTCACTAAAATTATACTGAGCTGGGACTTTATATATACTGCATTGAAAATAACATCATATGATGTAACCCCCATCATGGGGCTTGAACCCACGTCCACAAGGTTAAGAGCTTTGTGCTTTACCAACTGAGCAGTGGATCCTTCAATATAATGGATTAAGACTTGTGTACCTTAAATTTTTGACAGGAGCAATTGGTAGCCCCCAAGGGCCGGCTCATTATGATGTGATGAGTCGGGTCTTCAGAAAGGCCAGCAAAAATGACTTTGCATTAGCCCCCAAGTGTCATGGTGCATGCTTGCAGCAACATGAGACTTGCATATTTTATGTCATCTCAACTTGAATGATGTAGCCCCCAAGTGCCAGGTCGTAAGCCTGCAGCAACTCGGGACTATTCCTTCCATTGTAGAATAAGTCATATCCATTGATAAAGAAATAATAACCGTTGCGCTGAAGCGACTTTGAAAACCTCAATCATAATACTGGTTATTGATAACCATAATAAAAATCCAGCCATGTTGGCTATTCAAAATTTGAATAATATAATCCGGTAAGAAAACCTCAATCATTAAATATCATAATGAAAATCCAGCCAAGTTTGGCTATTAAAGATTTGAATACTTTATCTATAGAATTGGCTCATACTGCCGGCTTACATTGCCACATCCAATGATTTAGAAGCGCATGATTCCAATGGCACAATCCAAAATATACTGGCGTTTCAAACCAAGAAGGGGTTATCAAAGCTATGTTTTGTGAATCAGGGAGCCCCCAAGGGATGTATTTTGAACCATCAAGGTCGGGTACTTATGTTTGAGTTGTGCTGTGCAACAGACTCTCTTTGGTCCCTTTAACCTGGGCATTAAACCTCCAAGTAGGTCAGAGCTATGCTGATATGAAGTTATAATACTAGCTTGCTAGCCGGATTACCAAGGTAATCAGAGCTATGCTCTTATGAAATTATAATACTGGCTTGATAGCCAGATTACCAAAGTAACCAGAGTTGTGCTATTATAATATGGGCTTGATAGCTGCTACGTCTCGAGCTTGCGTTGGTTTTCCCCGAAGAGGAAGGGATGATGCAGCAGAGTAGCGTAAGTATTTCCCTCAGTTTTTGAGAACCAAGGTATCAATCCAGTAGGAGCCCACGCTCAAGTCCCTCATACCTGCACAAAGCGATAGCTACTCGCAACCAACGCGATTAGGGGTTGTCAAGCCTTTCATGGTCACTTACGAGAGTGAGATCTGATAGATATAATATTTTTGGTATTTTTGATATAAAGATGCAAAGTAAAAGGTAAAGGAAAAGTAAATAGCAAAACAATATAAAAGTGATGGAGATTGATATGATGAGAATAGACCCAGGGGCCATAGGTTTCACTAGTGGCTTCTCTCAAGAGCATAAGTATTCTACGGTGGGTGAACAAATCACTGTTGAGCAATTGATAGAATGATGCATAATTATGAGAATATCTAGGCATGACCATGTATATAGGCATCACATCCGTGACAAGTAGATCAAAACGATTCTGCATCTACTACTATTACTCCACTCATCGACCGCTATCCAGCATGCATCTAGAGTATTAAGTTAAAAACAGAGTAACGCCTTAAGCAAGATGACATGATGTAGAGAGATAAATTTGTGCAATATGAAATAAACCCCATCTTGTTATCCTCGATGGCAACGATACAATACGTGCCTTGCTGCCCCTTCTATCACTGGGTAAGGACACCGCAAGATCGAAACCAAAGCTAAGCACTTCTCCCATGGCAAGAGCTACCAATCTAGCTGGCCAAACCAAATGGATAATTCGAAGAGACTTGCAAAGATAACCAATCGTGCATAAAAGAATTCAGAGAAGATTCAAATATTATTCATAGATAGACTTGATCATAAACCCACAATTCATCGGTCTCAACAAACACACCGCAAAAAGAAGATTACATCGAATAGATCTCCACAATAGAGGGGGAGAACTTTGTATTGCGATTCAAAGAGAGAGAAGAAGCCATCTAGCTACTAACTATGGACCCGAAGGTCTAAGGTAAGCTACTCACACTTCATTGGAGGGGCTAGGATGATGTAGAAGCCCTCCGTGATGACGGCCCTCTTCCGGCGGAGCTCCGGAACAGGCCCCAAGATGGGATCTCGTGGATACAGAAAGTTGCGGCGGTGGAATTAGGTTTTTGGCTCCTGTTCTGATCGTTTTGGGGTACGTGTGTATATATAGGAGGAAGGAGTACGTCGGTGGAGCACCGAGGGGCCCATGAGGCAGGGGGCGCGCCCTAGGGAGGGCGCCCCCACCCTCGTGACCACCTCTTTGATCCCTTGCAGTAGGGTCTAAGTCTCCTGGATCATGTTCGGTGAGAAAATCACGTTTCCGAAGATTTTATTCCGTTTAGACTCTGTTTGATATTATGTTTATCCGAAACACTGAAATAGGCAAAAAAACAACAATTCTGGGCTGGGCCTCCGGTTAATAGGTTAGTCCCAAAAATAATATAAAAGTGGAAAATAAAGCCCAATATAGTCCAAAACAGTAGATAATATAGCATGGAGCAATAAAAAATTATAGATACGTTGGAGACGTATCAGGCATCCCCAAGCTTAATTCCTGCTTGTCCTCGAGTAGGTAAATGATAAAAAGAGAATTTTTGATGCGGAGTGCTACTTGGCATAATTTCAATGCAAATCTTCTTAATTGTGGTATGAATATTCAGATTAGAAAGATTCAAGACAAAAGTTTATATTGACATAGAAAATAATAATACTTCAAGCATACTAACAAAGCAATTATGTCTTCTCAAAATAACATGGCCAAAGAAAGTTATCCCTACAAAATCATATAGTCTAGCTATGCTCCATCTTCCCCACACAAAGTATTTAAATCATGCACAACCCCGATGACAAGCCAAGCAATTGTTTCATACTCTAAATTTTTCAAAACTTTTTCAATCTTCACGCAATACATGAGCATGAGCCATGGATATAGCACTATAGGTGGAATAGAATGGTGGTTGTGGAGAAGACAAAAAAGGGAGAAGATAGTCTCACATCAACTAGGCGTATCAATGGGCTATGGAGATGCCCATCAATAGATATCAATGTGAGTGAGTAGGGATTGCCATGCAACAGATGCACTAGAGCTATAAATGTATGAAAGATCAACAAAAGAAACTAGTGGGTGTGCATCCAACTTGCTTGCTCACGAATACCTAGGGCAATTTGAGGAAGCCCATCATTGGAATATACAAGCCAAGTTCTATAACGTAAAATTCCCACTAGTATATGAAAGTGACAACATATGAGACTCTCTATATGAAGAACATGGTGCTACTTTGAAGCACAAAATATGAGACTTGCTATATGAAGAACATGGTGCTACTTTGAAGCACAAGTGTGGAAAAAAAGGGATAGTAGCATTGCCCCCCTTTTTTGGGCCTTTTTTTTCTTTGGCCTTTCTTCTTTTTTTTGGGACAATGCTCTATTGAATGATGATCATCACACTTCTATTTATTTACAACTCAATGATTACAACTCGATACTAAAACAAGGTATGACTCTATATGAATGCCTCCGGCGGTGTACCGGGATATGCAATGAATCACGAGTGAAAAGTATGAAAGAATTATGAACGGTGGCTTTGCCACAAACACTATGTCAACTACATGATCATGCTAAGCAATATGACAATGATGGATGTGTCATGATGAACTAGATGGTGGAAAGTTGCATGGCAATATATCTCGGAATGGCTATGGAAATGCCATAATAGGTAGGTATGTTGAGGAAGGTATATGGTAGGTGTATGATACCGGCGAAAGTTGCGTGGTATTAGAGAGGCTAGCAAGGGTGGAAGGGTGGGAGTGCGTATAATCCATGGACTCAACATTAGTCATAAAGAACTCATATACTTATTGCAAAAATTTAGAAGTTATCAAAGCAAAGTATTACGCGCATGCTCCTAGGGGGATAGATTGGTAGGAAAAGACCATCGCTCTTCCTCGACCGCCACTCATAAGGAAGACAATCAATAAATGAATCATGCTCCGACTTCATCACATAACGATTCACCATACGTGCATGCTACGGGAATCACAAACTTCAACACAAGTATTCTTAAAATTCACAACTACTCAACTAGCATGACTTTAATATTATCACCTCCATATCTCAAGAAAATTATCATGCTTCAATCTTTTCTTAGTATTCAACACACTCAAAAGAAAATTTCACAAATCTAGAATACCAAGCATATTATTATTAGGCAAATTACCATGCTATTAAGAGACTCTCAAAATAATTTAAGTGAAGCATGAGAGATCAATAGTTTCCTTAAAACAAATCCACTACCGTGCTCTAAAAGATCTAAGTGAAGCACATAGAGAAAAATTATCTAGCTCAAAAGATATAAGTGAAGCACATAGAGCAAAATTATCTAGCTCAAAAGATATAAGTGAAGCACATAGAGCAAAATTATCTAGCTCAAAAGGATATAAGTGAAGCACATAGAGTATTCTATCAAATTTTAATTCATGTATGGTCTCTCAAAAGGTGTGTACAGCAAGGATGATTGTGGTATACTAGCAAACAAAGACACAAATAATACAATACGCTCCAAGCAAAACACATATCATGTTGGTGAATAAAAATATAGCTCCAAGTAAATTACCGATGGAAGTGGACAAAAAGAGGGGATGCCTTCCGGGGCATCCCCAAGATTTAACTTTTTGGTGTCCTTGGATTATCTTGGGGGTGCCATGGGCATCCCCAAGCTTAGTCTCTTGCCACTCCTTGTTCCATGATCCATCAAAAGAATTCACCCAAAACTTGAAAACTTCACAACACAAAACTCAAAACAGAAAACTCGTGAGCTCCGTTAGCGAAAGAAAACAAAAGACCACTTCAAGGTACTGTAATGAACTCATTCTTTATTTATATTGGTGTTAAACCTACTGTATTCCAACTTCTATATGGATCATAAACTATTTTACTAGCCATAGATTCATCAAAATAAGCAAACAACACACGAAAAACAGAATCTGTCAAAAACAGAACAGTCTGTAGTAATCTGTAGCTAGCGCAAGATCTGGAACCCCAAAAATTCTAAAATAAATTTATGGACGTGAGGAATTTATATATTAATCATCTTCAAAAATAATTAACTAAATAGCACTCTTCGAATAAAAATGTCAGCAGTTCTCGTGAGTGCTAAAGTTTCTGTTTTTTACAGCAAGTTCAACAAGACTTTCCCCAAGTCTTCCCAACGGTTCTACTTGGCACAAACACTAATTAAACACAAAAAAACACAATCTAAACAGAGGCTAAATAATTTATTTATTACTAAACAGGAGCAAATAGCAAGGAATAAAAATAAAATTGGGTTGCCTCCCAACAAGCGCTATCGTTTAACGCCCCTAGCTAGGCATAACAAGCAAGGATAGATCTAGGTATTGCCATCTTTGGTAGGCAATTATTCAATTAGGAATCTAACATCTTTAGGAATCTCATTCTTTTTATTAATTATCAAACTTTTAGGCACAAGATAGAAAAATTCATTTGTAATAAATGGTTCTTTAATGATAGCAAAAAGATTGGGATGAATACTTATAGATTTAAGATCAGCAGTTTCCTTACTAGATGATTCACCCTTATTTTTAGGAACATGCATGAGCTTGGCAATTTTAGTAGGAGGACTAGGAGTATTCTTTACGGAAGAAAAAGTGGTTCCCAAATTTGCAATGATACCCTCAAGTTTATCAATTCTAGTAGAGTCTAAGTTCATCTTCTCATTAACTATGGGTTCCTTTTCCTTAATATTTTTCAAAGTCATTCCTACCTTAGATCCATACTGAGTGATTTGATTGTGGATATTTTTATCTAGATTTTTAATTGACTCAATAGTAGCAACTTTATTTTCAATAATTTCAAGTCTTTGCATAACATGCTCCAAAGTTAAGATGGTTCCATTAACCAAAAGAGGTGGTGAGCCAAATAAATCTAACGTAGCATTATAAGAATCAAAAGTATGGCTACCCAAGAAGTTCCCTCCGGTAATGGTATCGAGGATATATCTATTCCAAGGATTAACACATACATAAAAATTGCGGAGAAGAACTAAGGTAGATTGCTTCCTGGTAGATCTATTTTGAGCATTCCAAATCCTATACCAAGCATCTTTTAGATTTTCTCCCTCCCTTTGTTTAAAATTTAGATCTTCACTCTCGGGAGACAACGGAGAATATATGAGACTAGCCATGACGACAAGCAAACAAACTAGCACACGAGCAAACAAAAAGCAAGCAGACTAAAGAGGCAAACAGAGAGGGAGGATAGAGAGAGAGAGGGCGAATAAAACGACAAGGGTGAATTGGGGGGAGAGGAAAACGAGAGGCAAATGGCAAATAATGTAATGCGAGAGATAGGGATCGTGATGGGTACTTGCTATATTGACTTTTTGCGTAGACTCCCCGGCAACGACGCTAGAAATCCTTCTTGCTACGTCTTGAGCTTGCGTTGGTTTTCCCCGAAGAGGAAGGGATGATGCAGCAGAGTAGCGTAAGTATTTCCCTCAGTTTTTGAGAACCAAGGTATCAATCCAGTAGGAGCCCACGCTCAAGTCCCTCATACCTGCACAAAGCGATAGCTACTCGCAACCAACGCGATTAGGTGTTGTCAAGCCCTTCACGGTCACTTACGAGAGTGAGATCTGATAGATATAATATTTTTGGTATTTTTGATATAAAGATGCAAAGTAAAAGGTAAAGGCAAAGTAAATAGCAAAACAATATAAAAGTGATGGAGATTGATATGATGAGAATAGACCCGGGGGCCATAGGTTTCACTAGTGGCTTCTCTCAAGAGCATAAGTATTCTACGGTGGGTGCACAAATTACTGTTGAGCAATTGATAGAATTATGCATAATTATGAGAATATCTAGGCATGATCATGTATATAGGCATCACGTCTGTGAGAAGTAGATCAAAACGATCCCGCATCTACTACTATTACTCCACTCATCGACCGCTATCCAGCATGCATCTAGAGTATTAAGTTAAAAACAGAGTAACACTTTAAGCAAGATGACATGATGTAGAGAGATAAATTCATGCAATATGAAATAAACCCCATCTTGTTATCCTCGATGGCAACGGTACAATACGTGCCTTGCTGCCCCTTCTGTCACTGGGTAAGGACACCGCAAGATCGAACCCAAAGCTAAGCACTTCTCCCATGGCAAGAACTACCAATCTAGTTGGCCAAACCAAACGGATAATTCGAATAGACTTGCAAAGATAACCAATCATGCATAAAAGAATTCACAGAAGATTCAAATATTATTCATAGATAGACTTGATCATAAACCCACAATTCATCGATCTCAACAAACACACCGCAAAAAGAAGATTACATTGAATAGATCTCCACAAGAGAGGGGGAGAACTTTGTATTGAGATTCAAAGAGAGAGAAGAAGCCATCTAGCTACTAACTATGGACCTAGAGGTCTGAGGTAAACTACTCACACTTCATCGGAGGGGCTAGGATGATGTAGAAGCCCTCCGTGATGACGGCCCTCTTCCGGCGGAGCTCTGGAACAGGCCCCAAGATGGGATCTCATGGATACAGAAAGTTGTGGCGGTGGAATTAGGTTTTTGGCTCATGTTCTGATTGTTTTGGGGTACGTGTGTGTATATAGGAGGAAGGAGTACGTCGGTGGAGCACCGAGGGGCCCACGAGGCAGGGGGCGCGCCCCCACCCTCGTGATCACCTCTTTGATCCCTTGCAGTAGGGTCCAAGTCTCCTGGATCATGTTCGGTGAGAAAATCACGTTTCCGAAGATTTTATTCCGTTTGGACTCCGTTTGATATTCTATTTATCCGAAACACTGGAATAGGCAAAAAACAACAATTCTGGGCTGGGCCTCCGGTTAATAGGTTAGTCCCAAAAATAATATAAAAGTGGAAAATAAAGCCCAATATAGTCCAAAACAGAAGATAATATAGCATGGAGCAATAAAAAATTATAGATACGTTGGAGACGTATCAATAGCCGGATTACCAAGGTAACCAGAGCTGTGCTCTTATAATATGGGCTTGATAGCCGGATTACCGAAGTAACCAGAGCTATGCTCTTATGATATGGGCTTGATAGCTGGATTAGCAAGGTAACCAGAGCTGTGCTCTTATGATATGGGCTTGATAGCCAGATTACCGAAGTAACCAGAGCTGTGCTCTTATGATATGGGCTTGATAGCCGGATTACCGAGGTAACGAGAGCTGTGCTCTTATGATATGGGCTTGATAGCCGGATTACCGAAGTAACCAGAGCTGTGCTCTTATAATATGGGCTTGATAACCGGATTAATAGGGTAGTCATAGCTATGCTCAATGAGCAGGAATCCCCCAAGTGACCAAGGATATGATAAGCCAATAAGGCAGGATACCCATGTTTGAACCGCGCATCATGGCAGAAAGTTCTCTTTGGCAACCTTTAATTTTTCCTGAGAACTCGAACTTTACGAGGAATGGATTCTTTTTGAACCGGAATTTTAAACCGGATATTGGGAGCTTCAAAGCTTTGTGAGAGACGGATTTCCCTTGAACCGGATTTTAAACCGGATATTGAGAGCTTCAGCGCTTTGTGGGAGACAGATTTCCTTTGAACCGGATTTTGAATCGGAATCCTTCCTTTTATGCCAGAAACTTTCTGACGGCCTTTAAATTTTCACCAATAGGGCAGTAGCCTCCGGGGCCGGGTTATTTTTCCCTCCAATGACCCAGAGTTCTTGAATTTTCTTGAAACTGGCAACATTTGCTGAGTCATATCATCATAGACCCCGAGTCTTAAGACGACTTGAAGATTTGGATTGAGATTCTTCATATTTTGACCATAGCTTAAGATGTATATCATTGGCGTTGATAACGCGATGTGAATCCATAGAAGGTTGAGGTGACTGCGGTGGGTTATAAATGATCCCTTATGAGCCGTGTCAGCAACTCGGCCAATGGTTCATCCCAACTGGCTGTTTTGAGTTAACCAAACTGTAGTGGCAGCGACTTGTGCGCCTGCCCATTGAGCCATCTAGTGCAGACGGTGGCTGATAATATATGATAATTTGCCTCCAAATTGTTGGAAGAAAAAAACGGGTGATACGTCTCCAACGTATCTATAATTTTTGATTGTTTCATGCTATATTATATTTTGTTTTGGATGATTAATGGGATTTGTTATACACTTTTATATTATTTTTGGGACTAACCTATTAACCGGTGGCCCAACCCAGAATTGCTGTTTTTTGCCTATTTCAGAGTTCCGCAGAAAAAGAATATCAAACGGAGTCCAAACGGAATGAAACCTTCGGGAATGTGATCCAGAGGACTTGGACCCTATGTCAAGAAAGCTACCAGGAAGGCACGAGGTAGGAGGCGCGCCTACCCCCCCCCCCCGTCCAGGCGCGCCCTCCACCCTCGTGGGGCCCATGTTGCTCCACCGATGTACTTCTTCCTCCTATATATACCTATGTACCCCCAAACTACCAGATACGGAGCCAAAAACCTAATTCCACCGCCGCAACCTTCTGTACCCGTGAGATCCCATCTTGGGGCCTTTTCCGGAGCTCCGCCGGAGGGGGCATCAATCACGGAGGGATTCTTCATCAACACCATAGCCTCTCCGATGATGTGTGAGTAGTTTACCTCAGACCTTCGGGTCCATAGTTATTAGCTAGATGGCTTCTTCTCTCTTTTTGGATCTCAATACAAAGTTCTCCACGATTCTCATGGAGATCTATTCGATGTAATCTTCTTTTGCGGTGTGTTTGTTGAGACAGATGAATTGTGGATTTATGACCAAGTTTATCTATGAACAATATTTGAATCCTCTCTGAATTCTTTTATGTATGATTGGTTATTGACACGTCTCCAACGTATCTATAATTTTTGATTGCTCCATTCTATATTATCTACTATTTGGACTATATTGGGCTTTATTTTCCACTTTTATATTATTTTTGGGACTAACCTATTAACCGGAGGCCCAGCCCAGAATTGCTGTTTTTGCCTATTTCAGTGTTTCGGAGAAACAGAATATCAAACGGAGTCCAAACGGAATGAAACCTTCGGAAACGTGATTTTCTCATTAGATCAGATCTAGGAGACTTGGACCCTCCGTTAAGAAAGCCACGAGGGTGGAGGGCGCGCCCCTCCTAGGGTGCGCCCCCTGCCTCATGGGCCCCTCGAAGCTCCACCGACGTACTTCTTCCTCCTATATATACCTACGTACCCCCAAACGATCGGGGACGGAGCCAAAAACCTAATTCCACCGCCGCAACTTTCTGTATCCACGAGATCCCATCTTGGGGCCTGTTCCGGAGCTCCGCCGGAGGGAGCATCGATCATGGAGGGCTTCTACATCATCATCCAAGCCCCTCCGATGAAGTGTGAGTAGTTTACTTCAGACCTACAGGTCCATAGTTAGTAGCTAGATGGCTTCTTCTCTCTTTTTGGATCTCAATACAATGTTCTCCCCCTCTCTCGTGGAGATCTATTCAATGTAATCTTATTTTTGCGGTGTGTTTGTTGAGACCGATGAATTCTGGGTTTATGATCAAGTCTATCTATGAATAATATTTGAATCTTCTCTGAATTCTTTTATGCATGATTGGTTATCTTTGCAAGTCTCTTCGAATTATCAGTTTGGTTTGGCCTACTAGATTGGTTGTTCTTGCCATGTGAGAAGTGCTTAGCTTTGGGTTCGATCTTGCGGTATCCTTTCCTAGTGATAGAAGGGGCAGCAAGGCACGTATTGTATTGTTGCCATCGAGGATAACAAGATGGGGTTTTTATCATATTGCATGAAACTATCCCTCTACATCATGTCATCTTGCTTAAGGCATTACTCTGTTTTTAACTTAATACTCTAGATGCATGCTGGATAGCGGTCGATGAGTGGAGTAATAGTAGTAGATGCAGGCAGGAGTCGGTCTACTTGTCTCGGACGTGATGCCTATATACATGATCATACCTAGATATTCTCATAACTATGCTCAATTCTGTCAATTGCTCAACAGTAATTTGTTCACCCACCATAGAATACTTATGCTCTTGAGAGAAGCCACTAGTGAAACCTATGGCCCCCGGGCCTCTTTCTCATCATATCAATCTCCATCACTTTATTATTGCTTTTCTTTTACTTTTCTTTTACTTTTTACTTTGCATCTCTATACCAAAAATACCAAAAATATTATTTATCATCTCTATCAGATCTCACTTTCGTAAGTGACCATGAAGGGATTGGCAACCCCTAAGCGCGTTGGTTGCGTTGAGCTATTGTTTTTGTGAAGGTACGAGGGACTCGCGCATAGTGTAACGCCCACGATGTGGCTATATCTCCCAGGTGTCAAAGCACAACTTAGAGGCATAACCGCATTGTAAGCAATGTCGCAAGTGGGGTAATCTTCACACAACCCATGTACTGAATAAGAAAAGAGGTACATAGTTGGCTTACAATCGCCATGTCACACAATGCATAAATAACATTACATTCATCCAGATACAATCAAGGTCCTACTATGGAACCAAAATAAAAATAACCCCAAATGCAACAAAGTCCCCGATCGCCCCAACTGGGCACCACTACTGATTGTCTGGAAAGGAAACGTAGTATCGTCCCGAGTCCTCATCGAACTCCCACTTGAGCTCAGTCGAATCTCCTGGAATGGCATCACCGGTCCCTGCATCTAGTTTTTGGAGTAATCTGTGAGTCACGGGGACTCAGCAATCTCACACCCTCGTGATCAAGACTATTTAAGCTTATAGGTAGGGTAAAAGGTATGAGGTGGAGCTGCAGCAAGCACTAGCACATATGGTGGCTAACATACGCAAATGAGAGCGAGAAGAGAAAGCAAAGGCACGATCGATAAACTATGATCAAGAAGTGATCCTAGAATAACCTACGTTCAA
Organism: Triticum aestivum; assembly: GCF_018294505.1. NCBI lineage: Eukaryota > Viridiplantae > Streptophyta > Magnoliopsida > Poales > Poaceae > Triticum > Triticum aestivum. Next base: position 460,679,479 of record NC_057809.1, read on the forward strand.
GCATAACTCGAGATCGTGTTCTCTTCCCGGACTCCACCGAAAAGAGACCATCATGGCCACACACTCTGTTGATTCATTTTAATTAAGTTAAGTTTAAGGTTTTCTACAACTGGACATTAACAAATTCCCATATGTCCATAACCATGGGCACGACTTTCGAAAGTTCAAATCCATCACAAGCTCTGACGGTTACCGAAGGATATTCCTTCTCCCAAGACAATCCGATCAGACTCGGAATCCTGGTTACAAGACATCACGACAATGGTAAAACAAGTCCATCAAAACCACCCGAATGTGCCGACAAATCCCGATAGGAGTTGCACATATCTTGTTCTCAAGGCACACCGGATAAGCAATCCGTACAACTAAAACCAACCCTCGGGTTTCCCCGAGGTGGCGCTGCAAGGGGCTCTAGTTTGGACTAACACTCAGAGGAGCACTGGCCCGGGGGTTTAAAATAAAAATGACCCTTGAGTCCCGGAACCCAAGGGAAAAAGAGGCTAGGTGGCAAATGATAAAACCAAGGTTGGCCTTTGCTGGAGGACTTTTATTCAAGACGAACTGTCAAGGGGTTCCCATTATAACCCAACCGTGTAAGGAATGCAAAATCAAGCAACATAACACCTGTATGACGGGAACTAGGGCGGCAAGAGTGGAACAAAACACTAGGCATAAGGCCGAGCCTTCCACCCTTTACCAAGTATATAGATGCATTAAAATAGACAAGATATAATAGTGATATCCCAACAAATAAACATGTTCCAACTAGGAACAAACTCCAATCTTCACCTACAACTAGCAACACTATAAGAGGGGCTGAGCAAAGCGGTAACATAGCCAAACAACGGTTTGCTAGGACAAGGTGGGTTAGAGGTTTGACATGTCAATATGGGAGGCATGATAAGCAAGTGGTAGGTATCGTAGCATAGGCATAGCAAAAGAGCGAGCATCTAGCAAGCAAAGATAGAAGTGATTTCGAGGGTATGGTCATCTTACCTGCAAAGTTCTCCGAGTTGACATTAGCTTGATCCTCGTAAGCGTACTCAACGGGTTCCTCGATCACATACTCGTCTCCTGGCTCTACCCAAGCAAGAACACAAGCAAAGGGAGACACAATCAACCACGGTGCAATGCGCAAGCAACATGATGCAAAACATGGCATGACATGCGAGATGTGATATGCAATGCATATGCATGTTTCGGAAAGGAAAGATTGAACCTGGCCTTAACTTAGAAAACCAAGAGTGCCACTGGAAAGATGAGTTGATTTCGGTCGAAATCGATATAAAGATCACTGGAATCGGATGCACGATTTGCAAATGGCAAGCAAAACAATAATGTCGCAAAGCTGTGATTAACAGCACGAGGCCATCTAAATGCATCAAGAACAACAAGCTACTGCACTCTAACATAACAACAAAGCACATGGCAGTGATCCACTCAAGATTCTTGACAAAAGATGAACACTGAGCTATGGCTAATTCACTCAATAGCAGGTTCGAACAAGCATGGCAAAAGTGCAAAAGATAACATGTTACAGACTTAGTGAAAAAACATGTCAGGAATTTAACATCAGGAAGCAATGTTTAGAGCAAGATAACAACATGCTACAGGAACATAACATGGAAAAGCAAGGCATGGAATGAAGCTACTCAAAGCATACTACAAAAGTCCCTTACTAACCATAAGCCAAAAGGGATCATAAAATACAATGGCAACCATGTGAACATAGCAACTTTCGTTAACAGATTTAGACTTAGCAGAAAACTGGAACATGGCAAAACAGATTCATGTAGGCATGTTTATGAGCTCGATGCAGTCACCACAAGGAATTGCATGACAAACTAAGCATACACCCAGCAAGTAGACATGGCATAGAAGCTAAACATGGCAATAACAACCTCATAGCATGCACGGATCAACTACAACAACCTCGGCAAAATTGCTTAACATGTAAACAATCTGTCAGGAACATTTTATAGCAAAAGTAGAGCTCGATTGAGTCTAGCTAGGATGCTCCATAATTGCAAACAAATACATCGATGGATAGAGCACAACAATATCTCAAAATGATCCTTACTGAACATGCTCAAAAGAGGCATGGATCACTCTATAGCAACATGAATACATGGCATAAAAATATTATCAGGACAATGACTTAGAAGATTTCTAAGTCCCTGAAATCAACAACATTACGAGAGCTACTTTGCATGCTTGTGATAGTCACCACAAAGATCACAAAAATACATGGCATACAACCCTGTAAAGATGGCATGGCATACTTCAAAACACATGTAGGGCTCAAGTTCATAGGAGGCACACATTAATCATGGCAAAAATGACAAATGTCCAATTACTGATAAGAACCTGAAACTAACATTGCATAGCACTCTTGCAATAGAATTTAGGGCATCAAGATGAACTCAAATGAACATGGTGCAATGGAATGAAATGAAGTGCTCGTCGAGACGAACAATTTGATATGCTATACGCCCAAAACGGGGCCACGGATGCAAAGCTATGATGCGATGAAGAATGCAAACATTTACTGGGACTTAGGAAAAAATTAGGTCAACCCTCGAGATTTCAGATCTGGATCCGCACGGAATCCGAGGTTCGTCGGATGGGGGCTCGCCGGAGATGCTGCACGGGGTCGCCGAAGTTGACAGAGGTCGCCGGAAGCGGCCAGAACGAGGTCGGCGAGGAGAGGCGCCGACGGGGAGGAGGCGCACGCCGGCGCGGGGTGGTCGGTGGTGGTGGCGGCGGCGAAGGTGGTAGCGGCGACCGGCGCCGGGACGGGCGAGGCAGTGCCGGACGGCGAGGAGGAGGCACGGGCGAGGAGGAAGACGGCGGCGGTGTGCGCGGGCCAGGGAGGGCGTCCCGCGGGCCGAGCGGGCCGGCGTGGCGGCGGGCGGTGGCGCGCCATGTGGCGTTCCCTCACTGGCGCGGGGCAACGGTGCAGTTCGTCCAGCGGGCAGCGGACATGTCCGGCGGCGGAGGAGCGGATTTTTAGGGTTAGGGTAGGAAGGGATCCGGGATTTTTGGGGGAGTCGCCTTTTTATAGGTAGAGGGAGCTAGGAGGCTCCAAATTGAGCACGGTTTGCAGCCACGCGATCGTGATCGAACGACCGAGATGATGGAGGGGGTTTAGGTAGGTTTTGGGCCACTTTGGAGAGGTGTTGGGCTGCAACACACACGAGGCCTTTACGGTCCCTCGGTTAACCATTGGAGTATCAAACGAAGTCCAAATGGCACGAAACTTGACAGGCGGTCTACCGGTAGTAAACCAAGGCCGCTTGGCAAGTCTCAGTCCAATCCGGAAATGTTTAACCCCCACACATGAAAAGAGGTAGAAAGGGGCACCGGAGGAGATAGGAGCGCCGGAATGCAAAACGGACAACGGGGAAAATGCTCGGATGCATGAGACGAACACGTATGCAAATGCAATGCACATGATGACATGATAAGAGATGCATGACAAAGGAAAAAACACACGGAGACAAAAACCCGAACCCGAGGAAAATAAAATAACTTAGGCCGGAAACGGCAAGAGTTGGAGTACAGATAAGGTAAATTACATCCGGGGTGTTACAGGGCCGTACGGGGCTGCTGACGGAGCCACGTCATGGGCCGCAGGCAGGCAAGTCCGGGGACCCCTGTTCCCAGAACGCCGACACAAGTATTTCTCAAATCCACAACTACTTCAACTAGCATGACTCTAATATCACCATCTTCATATCTCAAAATAATTATCAAGTATCAAACTTCTCATAGTATTCAATGCACCTTTTCTCTCCCCCACTTCACCCTTGCTGTTTTATTCACCCTCTCTCTCTCTATCCTCCCTCTCTATTTGCCTCTTTTTGCCCATTTGCTTTTTTTTCGCTTGTGTGTTAGTTTGTTTGCTTGTCGTCATGGCTAGTCTCATATCTTCTCCGTTGTCTCCCGAGAATGAAGTTCTAAATTTTAAACAAAGGGGGGAGAAAATCTAAAAAGATGCTTGGTATAGAATTTGCAATGCTCAAAATAGATCTACCAGGAAGCAATCTACTTCAGTTCTTCTCCGCAATTTTTATGTAGGTGCTAGTCCTTGGTATAGATATATCCTTGATACCATTACCGGAGGGAATTTCTTGGGTAGCCATACTTTTGATTCTTATAATGCTATGTTAGATTTATTTGGCTCACCACCTCTTTTGGTTAATGGAACTATGTTAACTTTGAAGCATGTTATGCAAAGACTTGAAATTATTGAAAATAAAGTTGCTACCATTGAATTAATTGAAAATCTAGATAAAAAGATCCACAATCAAATTACCCAATATGGATCTAGGGTAGGAATGACTTTGAAAAATATTAAGGAAAAGGAACCCATAGTTAATGAGAAAATAAATCTAGATTCCACTAGAATCCATAAACTTGAGGGTATCATTACAAACTTGGGAACCGCTTTTTCTTCCGTAAAGAATACTCCAAGTCCTCCTACTAAAATTGCCAAGCTTATGTATGTTCCTAAAAATAAGGGTGATCATCTAGTAAGGAAACTGCGGATCTTAAATCTATAAGTATTCATCCCAATCTTTTTGCTATCATTAAGGAACCAATTGCTACAAATGAATTTTTCGATCTTGTGCCTAAGAGTTTGATAATCACTAGAAAGAAAGAAATTCATAAGGGAGATAGATGCCTCATTGAAGAATTGCCTAGCAAAGATGGCAATACCTACATCTATTCTTGCTTGTTATGCCTAGCTAGGGGCGTTAAACGATAGCGCTTGTTGGGAGGCAACCCAATTTTATTTTTATTCCTTGCTTTTTGCTCCTGTTTAATAATAAATAATTTATATAGCCTATGTTTTGGTTGTGTTTTTTGTGTTTAATTAGTGTTTGTGCCAGGTAGAACCATTGGGAAGACTTGGAGAGAGTCTTGTTGAACTTGCTGTAAAAAACAAAAACTTTAGTGCTGACGAGAACTGCTGTCATTTTTATTTGGAGAGTGCTATTGTCAGGTTTCGGGTTTCGGCAGACCCTTGAGGTTTGAACACTCGGGTGCGCACGGAGATCTCTCCCTACCGATCTACGTCCGATCCTCTCGTGCGAACTAAGATGAAAATGATGAACAACACAAGAGACACGATGTTTATACTGGTTTGGGCCACCGTTGTGGTGTAATACCCTACTCCAGTGTGTGGTGTGGTGGATTGCCTCTTGGGCTGATGATGGACAGTACAAGGGAAGAATAGCCTCGCGAGAGGTGTTCTTGAGCTGGTGCGATGAACTGCTAGGGTGAGTTCAGTCACCTCTCTCTCTCTCTGCTGGAGTTCTACCAGATCTCTCCGGGGGTCTCCCTCTACTCTGTGGTGGCTAGCTCTATTTATAGAGGCCCTGGGCCTCTCCTCAAATAATGAGCGGGAAGGGCGCCAACAATTGGCCATTTCGAAGGGGAACATCTAGTACAAGTTATCCGGACCAAAGGTGGTCTTCGGCTGCCAAAAGCACTGGCGATGACGCCGTCTTGGGCTCCACGGTGACCTCTGTCCTGCCGTCCAGCTGGTCTTGGTCTCGTTGCACCGGAATGGTAACCTTTGCCTGATGCCTTGGCCTGTGCTTGCCCCCTTTGCACCAAAGGGGAAACAAGGACACTGCGCAGGCCAGTGCCTGCCTGGCGCCCGCCTGGTCTCGATCATCATGGCTTGCGTCACGGGTTCCTCGCAAGGTACCCCTGCCTTGATCTCTCCGCCTCCTCGCGAGCCTGCCTGATGAGGCTGCCTCTGAGTAAGCTTCCTGTCGTCCGCCCCGCGAGGCTTGGCCCCTCGTGAGGGTCTTTGAGCTTGAGCTGATGAAGATGGGCCGCGCTGGGCCCCACTTGAGCCACGCCGTAGGCCGCAGGCAGGCAAGTCTGGGGACCCCCGTTCCCAAAACACCGACAGTAGCTCCCGGGCCCAAGGCGCGCCCGGGCTGGGCCCAATAGGAAAACGAAAGGGCAAGCGTGAAGCGTCGCGGGACCTATCAGCCTGCGGCCTTGGGCGCCGCGTGGCTATTGATTGGACGTGGGCGACTGCACTTCCCCACGACACCTCGGCGACCGCATGACTTGATAAGTCCCTGCATGCAGAGAAACCGGTCATGATTACCTGCGATTGTGGTGCACGACGGTTGGCCTCCTCCGGCTATAAGTACGGGGCTGGGCGACCCCCTTCGGCCCGTCCCTCCTTGCTGCTCCTTTCTTTCTTCTTGATTACTCGTCACTCCCATGGCTCCAAAGAGATTCTCGGCCGCGGAGAAAGGAAAGGCCCCCCAGGCTGGGCCTGACTCCCCTCCGGCCAAGCGCGGCCGAGGCCGCCCTCGCAAGTATACCACGGTCCCTGTGGTGGCCTCCCGCGGCCATGGAGGCGGTTCCCGGTGCGGTGGTGAGTACCCGGTTGCCGACGGGGGGCACGCCGTGGGTGTGCGCCCCCCTAGGCCACGCTCTCGCTCTGCGGAGGTGCTGCCGGAGTTCGTCGTGTGGTCGACAGACCCATCCAGCACCAGGCTCCAGCTCCCCTGTTTCTTCGTAGATGAACTGTCGGCCAGCGCCCGGTGCGGCTTCTGGCTCTAGGCAGACGGATGCTGCAGCAGGGCCTCCTGGGCGTCGCTGGAGGTTTCCATTTCTGGGAACGGGGCTCTGACACGCGGCTGGCAGACGTTTGCCCGCGCGCGTGGCCTGAGCCGGTGGTGCACCCTGTACTTCAAGTTTGATGGCGATGCCACCCTCTACGTGAGGGTGTTCAGGGAAGACGGTCGCCGTGCTGGGTGTTGCCCTGAAGACAACGACCGCGGCCGCCTGCCCAGCCCTGGCTCTGACCAGGATGAAGATGGCGACTGGCGTACAGGCGGCGGTGGCAGCAGCTCCTCCAGCGGTGGCCGCGACCAGCCTCCTCGCCGTCGCGCCCGCTTGGGCGAAGGTAGCGGGTCAGCCCGCTGTCGCGCCCCGGTGAAGGGGGAGGAGGGATCTGCTTGAGCCCCAGGAGCGGCTTGAGCCTTTGCTGTGGGTTGGCGCAGGACGAATCGCGCCCGTTTTGTTTTCTTTCTTATACTGCGCAAAAATAGTAAGTAATGTATGGCCCCGCGGGGGCGTATTAGAACTGTTGCTGTTTAACCATCGCGCGGTTTCCGCTATTTCTGCGCCGTGTTTTCGCGCCGCGCTCCCATGTGCAGGAACTATTTTAGCTCGGTGGGGCTTGGTGCGGTCCTCGCCTCCCGAGGCCGTGGCCTCCTCGTGCGCTTCGTGCCCTGCAAGGATCAATAGGAGGGGTAACTTATGGTCTTAGCTGTGGGGGCGATCGTCCCAGGTCATGCGCTCGTGTCGCGATGCCCATGGGGCACGGACTGGGAGGGATGCTCCTACAGAGGACTCGGATAGGAAAGCTCCAAACGACCGGGGGAGAAAACACTCGCGAGGGCCCAACCCTTTGCATGGGTGTCCCGGGGGGTTTATATAGGCCTACCCCCCGGGGGTACAATGGTAATCCGGCTGGGCGTGGGGCCCAGCCGTCTGTGTCCTCGCTCTCCAGCTTCTGCACCGGCCGCTGGGGCCCGCCGGCTGGTTGCTGTTGCTCAATCTTGGTGACGAGGGTTTCGCCGAGGTAAGCATGGCTATAGTGCTGCCGTCCGGCGGGTGGCCACTGTAGCCTCACCGTGTCTTCTCTCCTTAATGGGGCGTCTCCTTCGAGGGGTGGTAAGCCGGCTGGAGAGAGCCGGCTCCGTCTCGGGCCGACTGGGGGAGGCCAGGCCGCCTTCAGGTGTCTCTCTGCCTGAAGGGGCCCACCGCCCGTGGGCCGTACTGGTAATCCATCGTGGATGACGTCAGGGTCAATGTGGCAACAGTGCCGCGCCGGACGGGTCATGGCCTCCCGTACGGCGCACTGTGCCAGGCGCGCTCCGGGATTCGGGGGTGGCAGGCTCCACTGTAGCCACGCCCCGTCACATCCCCGTTAGGTGGATGCAAACTTTGAGGGTACGGTCTCGACCGCTTTATGGGAGCCGGCTTCTTGGAGTCGGCCTCCTCGCGTCCGGCTTCTTGGAGTCGGCCTCCCATGGCCTTCTTTATGAGGGCTAAAGTCGGGCTGCCTTCCGAAAGCCGGCCTGGGTGACAGCCAGCGAGGGGAAGGCAGCCCCATGTCTTGGATTCTTGAGAGCCGAACGGGCTCATAATTCTTTCAGAAGGGCCAGGGGATGCCGGCTAGGCTACCCCTGGCTATTTACTCCGACAGTAGTCCCCGAAGTTGAGCGAGCTTCGAGGCTGATAAGGGGACGAGAAGCTTGGTCAGCTTCCTATCCTGCGGGGCTGGCTTTGCTTGTGCGTGCCGACTTCAGAGAGCTCCGGTTCTCGTAGGCGGGAACGCGGGCCATGTGGCGAGGAAATTCCGCCAATGCACGCACGCGACGGGACATCGCCGCAGGCCTGGGCCCGCCACTCGCAGGCCTCGGTCCGAGCGCGGATCTTCCATGGCCCACATGGACCGCTCGCCTTCCCGCGGCGGTTTTATTTCGCCGTTAGGGCGAAATAAATGCGGGACGTGGGGGAGTGGGCACGATCGATCCCCATGTTTCCCCACGCTGCGCCTCCTCGGCTCCGCCACGCGAGCCTATAAGTTGGGGGAGGAGGGGGAGCGACAGAGGTTCGCACGCTCTCTCCCGCTCCGCCCCTTCTCGTCCTACTTTCTTCCTCTCGTTGCCGCTGCAGCCTCCCGTCTCAGTGCCGCCGTGCCGCCACATCGTCTTGCTCCCATGGCGCTGTCGAGCTCGTGGGACGGCTCCAACGTCCATGAGGACCACATTGAGTTCCTCCGCCAGACTCGGCGCCTGCCCGATGCCAACCTCGTGCGGGTCCGTCTGGCGCCAGAGACGGAGGTCTCGCCGGCACCGGAGGAGGGCGAGCGGGTCGTCTTCCGCTCATACTTCCTGCGCGGCTTCGGCCTTCCGGCGAGCAGATCTCTGCGCTCCTTCCTCGAGTTCTACAACCTTCAGCTGCATCACCTCACGCCAAATGCGGTGATGCTGCTGTCGGCCTTCGTCTCCCTCTGCGAAGGTTTCTTGGGGCTGCTCCCCACGCTGGAGCTCTGGGGGGAGTTCTTCCAGAGCAAACTCGGCACTGTCGTCGCAGGCGTGCCCGCCCCCTGCGGGGCCTTCATCGCCATGAGGAGGGCGGGCGAGAACAACCCGTTCCCGCCCATCCCCCTGATCCAGTCGGTGAAGATCTGGCAGAAGTCGTACTTCTACGTGAAGAACGTCACCGAGCAAGGAGACTACATCAACCTGCCGGCTTACGTAGTCGGCCCGCCGGCTGGGAGGCAGCCCTCATGGAGTTTCCGGCCCCGGTCACTGTCTCAGGCCGGGAACGCTGCCTTCTCCCGTCTTCGGGTGATGATCCAGTTGGAAGGCCTGAGCGGGGCCGACTTGGTGGCCGCCTTCGTGGAGCGCCGGATATCTCCTCTCCAAAGCCAGCCCCACATGATGTGTCAGATGAGCGGCCGCTTTGACTCAAGCCGGCTGAGCACCAGGGAGATGCCTCATGCGGAGGTATCGTACATGGTAAATTACATCTCCAATTGCAAGTTCGCCGAAGACTGGCGATATGGCAAGGCGCCGTATTCTCGCGCCAACCCTCCGCCCGTGGTAAGCCTTCCTCTCTTTCTTCTTTTCGTTGGTAGCCGACTTTATGATGGCCGGCTTTTGATCGGCCGATTCTTCTTAGCAGAACCCCCTTCTCCCGCCGACGACCGGGGCAGCGGGGATAGAACGCCAGTACGCCCCCGACCGCATGGCGGACGACATCGACGACCCGGATTTGGGGGCGGCCGCCATGGAAGACGCTGTCGTAGGGGACGACGCCGAGCCCGGGGGCTCAAGGCTTACCGCCAGCTTCAAGGACTGGCCGGATGATGCTGAAGCCGAAGTCGCCCCGCGTCGCCAGCCGGCGGCCGACCATCAGGGCGCGGGCTCGTCCATCGCGCCGGCTGCAGGAGGCGACGCACAGAAGCACCGGGCCGCTTCAAGCCTCTTTGGCAGTCGGCCGAAGAAGTCCAAAGCCTCCACCGCGGCGACCAAGCGAGATGAGGCGGCTGCGAAAGCAGCCCGCTTCCGCAAGGCGGTGAAGCAGCCTCATGCGGTCTCAGCGTAAGTCGTTGATTGCTTTGTCGCATGCTTTGCATTGTTCTCTCTTGTTCGAGAATTCTTCTTAACCCTTTCCCGCTTGCTGGACAGGGCGCCGCTTTCCCTTGAGCGGGGTCCGGGCGGCTCCGATTGGGGCCGGCTGGAGGGTCTTCGAACTCCAGCCGCGTGGACCCCCGCGCCGACCTCAGGGAGGCCACGGAGCGGAACGCCCGCGAGGCGCGCGAGGAGCATGAGGCGGCGGAAAAAGCGGCCGCCCAGGAGGCGAGGGAGCAGGCCGACGCGGCGGCCAAGGCCCAGGCGGAGGCGGCGACCGCGGGGACGGAGGCAGAGGGCTCGCGCGACCAGCCTCCGCTGCTCGCCATTCCCCTCCGAGCCGTGGCCCCTGGCACCCCATTGCCCTTGGCGGAGGAGATCGTCCAAGACCCACCGCTGACGGAGAGGAGGGAGGACCCCGTGTTCTTCACGGGGAGAGCGCCGCCGGCAGCGCCAACCGGGGCGGGCCAAGGCGGCCAATCGTCGGCGGCGCCAGAGGAGCTGGCCGGGGGTGAGCCGGAGGGCGGAGCCAGCCTCGAGGTGGAGCCGGTGATGGGTCGGCGCGTAGGGGGAGGCGCCACTCTGCCGGAGTCGCGCCGAGTCGCGGGCGCAGGCTAGTCGGCGAAGGATCTGGAGGCGGCGAGCACCGCCACGTCCGAGTGGACTCCCAGCGGGGGGATTGGCGAGCTGAATGTGGCGGCTCAAGGGGTTCGGAGCCGGCTTCAAGCTCAAGCCGCCCTGCTGCAGCAGTTCACCCAGGAGTTTCTGTCGACGCGAGCCGCCATCCGGGTAAGTCCTTCATTCTTGGCCGCTTTGATGTCTTGATTTCTTCCGTGGGGGCGCGTCAGCGCACCCACTGGGTGTAGTCCCCGAGATTCGGGCCGACTGCTGCGCAGTCGGGTCAGATCTTTCTTGACGACTGTCTTATTTTTGCTTCCTATCTGAACTTCCAGGAGTATCACAACTCCCGTGCTGCCGCCTTCAACTCCCAGGCTCGGGAGTTGAGTCGGAGGACCAACGACCTGGCCGACAACCGAAGTAAGTGTTTGATCTTTGTCTGTCTTCCTGTGGGGGCGCGTCAGCGCACCCACTGGGTGTAGTCCCCGAGATTCGGGCCGACTGCTGAGCAGTCGGGTCGGATCTTCCTTGACGACCTTCTCCTTATTGGTTTTTCTTCTTCTTTGTCTTCAGGGGCCAACGCCGACTTGAGGAAGGAGCTCAGCGAAGCTCGGGCCACCCTTCATACCAAGGATGCTGAGTACGCAGCCTTGGTCCAGGAGCGTGACCGCCTGGCCAAGAAGCTGGCTGACCAAGAGAAGAGCCACAAGGCGGCCCTGCAGAAAGCGCAGGATAGCGAGGCCGCCCTAAAGGCAGAGTTTGAGACCGAGGCGGCGAGCTGGGCTGAGACTCGGCGAGCACTGGATGAAGGCTTCGGCCGCATCGAAGACTGCCGCCTTCCTCGCTCCTCTCCTGCCCCTTGGCGCCTGGTTCGTGGCCTAACTTGTGCTGCTGCCTATTTTCTTGTGCAGACTACTTTCCTGGCTACTCCGCCTTCGCCGCCTAAAGCATCGAGGCCCATCGCGAGGCGCGCCGTCAGGCGGGGGCCAACATCGCGCCGGACGCGAACCAGACACTTGAGGAGCAGCTCTTGGCCGTCCAGGCGCACTTGCAGCCGGCTCATCGGATGCTTCGCCGGCTCCAACGTGCCGGGGCGCAGGTGTTGGCCGCCCTCTGGCCCGGCGAGATGATCCCCCGCACCCCAAGCCGGACTGCCGACTGGCTGGAGGTCGCAGTTGGTCGCTTTGAGGCTTGGAAGGCGTCGGCGGCCCGCCTCGGAGCCGGGCGGGCGTTGGAGTTCGTTCGGGCTTGGTACCCAGGGCTCAGCCTGGACCATATGCGCACTTGGCGGATGGAGGCTGACGCAGAGCTGGAGTAGGTGAGGCCGACTATCGCCCAGCGTGCTTCGACGATCGCCGAGTGCACCGACATCAGCGTTTTCGCACCCAAAATCGACGATGACGGTGTTGCCCAGCCGGAGGAGTGGTTTGGGCTAAACCCGGCGGTGGGCGAGGACTCGGCGGAGGAGATCGCCTCCAGCGACGAGGGTGAGGATGACGAAGAGGAGGACGGTGAAAACATCGAGCCGGCTGGTGGAACAACCGGTCGACCTCAGGCCGACCGTGCCTCCAGCAACGAGGCGTGTGGAAGCGCGCCCTCTGCGGGAGGCGGTGATCAAGCCAAGGTTCGCCAGCCGGCCGCTCCTTCAGCCGGCACAACCGTCTCCGCCAACCAGCCTGGCTCGTCGGTCGCTCCGCCAGCTTGACCTGCCGTCCTTATTTTTCCTGCTTGTTGTCTTTTGAACAATTTTTATTAGGTTTTCGCAGTTCCACCCACTGGGGGTGTATCCAAACTATGTTGAATGCTGGCCTCTTGGAGGTCTTTTATGTAAATATTATTATGTGCATGTTTGGTTTCCATTTGTGTATGCTTTTTATCCTTAGGCTTTTTCCTTTGCCGCCTTCCCTCTTTGGGGAGGCCAGTACTAAAGCTTTCTTGGATTGAAGTGAAGTGAATGGAAACCGGCTGGCCGGCTACTCTGGTAGTCGGTCGGTGGTAGGCGGCAAACCGGCTTTCGTTATATTAGTCCGTTGGTCCCTGGCCATTTTTCATGTGGGCATCCTTTCCTACTTTGGACTCTTGCCAGCCGGACAGCCGGTTCTTCGAACTGCGACTTTGGCAAGAGCTAAGCCTGGGTGTCGGCACACTACTTGTCTGACCGTGGGTAGGGCTTCTAATATAACTCAAGTCGGCTAGTCCCCGGGCCGACTAGTCGAACCCGGTGCTGGACGGAACAAGTAAATGAAATGACAAGGTCATAAGCATGATACTTTTCATTCATAGATAAGAGATGGCAGTCCCCGAGCCCTCCTCGGGGGGCCTATTGTCTCGTACTTAATACAAAAGTTAGCGTGATACATACTGCATTTCAACTGTAAAATCTTCGAAGGAGGTTGGCGTTCCATGGTCGTTCCGACTCCTTGCCGGACTCGTCTCTCTTTTGTGCCTTCGGCTTCTGTGCGTCGATCAGGTAGTAGGAGTCATTGCCTAAGGCTCTGGTGATGACAAAGGGGCCCTCCCAAGGGGCCGAGAGCTTGTGCTGGCCGGCTGTTCGCTGGATCAGCCGGAGCACAAGATCGCCCTCTTGGAAGGATCTTGGCTTGACCTTCCGGCTGTGGTAGCGGTGTAGGCCCTGCTGGTAGATGGAAGACCGGCTGAGGGCTAACAGCCGGCCTTCTTTCAGCAGGTCGACGCCGTCTTCTCGTGCTTCCTTGGCTTCCGCTTCCGTGTACATGGTTACTCGAGGCAAGTCGAACTCGATGTCAGTTGGGATGACCGCCTCGGCACCATACACAAGGAAGAAAGGGGTGAAGCCGGTTGACTTGTTTGGTGTAGTGCACAAACTCCAGAGAACAGCCGGCAGCTCATCGAGCCAACAGTCGGCTGAACGCTCTAGAGGTACGACCAGTTGAGGCTTGATGCCGGAGAGGATGAGGCCGTTGGCTCGCTCGACCTGGCCGTTTAACTGCGGGTGGGCGACGGACGCTAAGTCCATCCGGATACCTTGGGCTGCGCAAAAACGTGCCAAGGCTCCTTTGGCAAAATTTGTGCCATTGTCGGTGATGATGCTGTGTGGCACGCCGTACCGAGTTGTTATGTCTGCGATGAATGTCACAGCAGTCGGCCCATTCAGCTTCTTGATCAGCTTTGCCTCAATCCACTTGGTGAATTTGTCCACGGCGACGAGCAAATGCGTCATGCCGCCGCGCGCCGTCTTGAATGGGCCCACCATGTCCAGTCCCCAAACAGCGAAGGGCCAGGTGAGGGGAATGGTCTTGAGTGTCGAAGTCGGCATGTGTTGCTTGGAGCTGAAGAGTTGGCACCCTTTGCAATATTTGACTAATTCTTTGGCGTCATCCAAAGCGGTCGGCCAGAAGAAACCATGGCGGAAAGCTTTGGCGACGAGTGATCTTGAAGCCGCATGGTGGCCGCATTCTCCTTGGTGAATGTCTCTGAGGATTGCAATGCCCTTCTCTTGCTCGACGCATCGTTGGAGGACTCCAGTGACACTGCGCTTGACGAGTTCTCTGTTGACGATTGTGTATGCTCCGGCTCGACGCTGGACTTGTCTTGTCTCTGCTTCGTCAGCCGGCAGATCTTGGTTTACTAGGAAGTTGAGGATGGACTGAGCCCATGACGGAGCCGCGACTTCTCCTACTGCCAATGTGGCTACTGCCACCAGGGTGGGCGGGCTGGGTGGTGAAATGCTGGAGTCGGCCGCCGGCTGTTGTGCTGGTGCAGTCCCCGGGCCGGCTACGGCAGTCCCCGAGCCGGGTGTGGCAGTCCCCGCGCCGGTTGCCGAAGTCCCCGGGCCGACTACTGAAGCCCCGGAGTCGCCTGCTTGGTTCTTCGAGCCGGACCCGGCCGCGTCGGGGTCAGGCGGCACGAAGATGGAATCGGACTCTGGAGACGGCTTGATGGACGGCTTGAGGAGGAGTTGTAGAGTGACGCCGGTTGGTATTGCTTGCCAAGTGGAGCCTATTCAAGCCAGGGCATCGGCTGGCTCGTTGTCGGCTCGCGGTACGTGGAGGAACTCGCATCCTTCAAAGTATCCGCTGAGTTGTTGAACCAGGAAGCGGTAGCTCGCCATATTTGCATCCTTCGCGTCCTAGTCGCCGGATGATTATTGGACCACCAAGTCCGAGTCGCCATAACATAGGATCCGGCGAATGCCGAGTTCTTTGGCAAGCCGGAGCCTGTGTATGAGCGCCTCGTACTCGGCCACGTTGTTGGAGGCGGCAAAGTGAATCTGCAGCGTGTATCTGAGCTTGTCGCCTTTGGGAGAGGTAAGGACAACGCCGGCTCGCAAGCCGGTGTGCATCTTGGACCCGTCGAAGTGCATGCGCCAATGGGTGGAGTCGGGAGCCGGCGGCAGGTATTGGGTCTCGGCCCAGTCGACGAGGAAGTTGGCCAGTGCTTGGGACTTGATGGCGGTGCGGGGCTGGTAGAAGATTGTGTAAGGGGCCAGCTCGATGGCCCATTTCGCCACCCGGCCGGATGCGTCCCGGCTGCCTATGATCTCGGCCAGCGGGGCGGTGCATACGACCGTGACGGGATGCTCTTGAAAGTAGGGCTTCAGCTTCTTGGCGCTTAAGTACACGCCGTAACACATCTTCTGGTAGTGCGGGTAGTTCTGCTTTGAAGCGGACAGTACCTCGCTCAAATAATACACCGGCCTCTGGACCGGCTGGGCTCGGCTTTCTTCTAGGCGTTGGACTACGATGACGGTGCTGACCACCCGGCTGGTTGCGGCAATGTAAAGGAGCATGGGCTCTTTCTCGGTCGGTGCCGCTAGGACGGGCGGCATGGCTAGCATCTTCTTCAGCTCGTGAAAAGCTTGATCGGCCTGGTCGTTCCACTCGAAGTGAGTGCTCTTCTTCATGAGGCGGTAGAGGGGGAGAGCTTTCTCTCCAAGCCGGCTGATGAAGCGGTTCAAGGAGGCCAAGCATCCGGTGAACTTTTGGATGTCTCGAAGCTTGGTGGGGATCGCCATTCTCTCGATGGCCTTTATCTTCACCGGGTTGCATTCGATGCCGCGTTCGGAGACCAGGAAGCCTAGGAGCTGGCCGGATGGCACTCCGAACACGCATTTCTCGGGGTTGAGCTTGATTTGGAACCGGTGTAGGTTCTCAAATGTTTCTTTGAGGTCTTCTAGCAAGGTGCCGCGCTTCTCTGTCTTCACCACAATGTCTTCTACGTAGACGTGAGCATTTCTGCCGAGTTGCTTGAGGAGGCACTTCTGCATGCAACGCTGAAAAGTGGCACCGGCATTTCTTAGGTCGAATGTCATAGTTAGGTAGCAGAAGGTTGAGTACTTTTCCGGACGCGTCTACCCGAAGCTCGGTCTTCATCGAGGAGTCGGCGGTGGCGTACTTGTCCGCTATGTCCAGAAGCTCGTCGAGGGTAGCCGGCTCGTCCTAGAGGAGCTTGTGCTTGAGGAGGGTGCCTTCTCGGCATCCGGCTGTGAAGTATTCTATGGCTTGCACCTCGTGCACCCCCTCGCAAGAATTGCAGAGCTCGGCCCAGCGCGTGAGGTAGTCACGAGTGGACTCGGCGGGGCCTTGTATGCACAAGGAGAGCTGTCTGGGCTTGGGAGCCTGCTTGTAGGTGCTGGTGAAGTTGCGGATGAAAGCTTCGGTGAAATCTAGCCAGCTGTTGATGCTGCACGGTTTGAGGCTGTTGAGCCAGGTCCGCGCCGTGCCTTGCAGCATGAGGGGCACGTACTTCATGGCAACGCGCCGGTTGCCGTTGGCTATGCTAACTGCCGTGGAGTAGTCGATCAACCAATCTTCCGGCTTCACGGAGCCGTTGTACTTGGGCGTGTCTCTTGGGAGCGAGAACCCTTTGGGGAAGGGCTTGTCGCGGATGCGGGGGCCGAAGCAAGGCGGACCAACATCGTCTTCTTCTTCCAGCGCCAGGGATCGCGCCAGGCGGGCGTCGTTCTCGCCGACTCCTTCGCGGCGACATAGTCGGCCGCTGAGAGTCAGGTGCGCCACTGGCGACGGCGTGGGATATCTCTCTCCACGGGGTCGAGGCGGAGGCGGGTTGCCCCGCCATTCCAAGGCTCGGGGATGGACGTCCGCGTCTCGCTCGATGGAGATTCGGGTCCGGCTGCGGCTGGCAGCCGACTTTTTCTCACGCCGCGCGCGGGTGTTGCTCGTAGTCGGCGTCCGGGACGTCGCGTCGTGATCTCGGCGTGGGGAGGGCTTCCTGCGCGGGCGTCGGCTTCGTGCCGTTGTGCGGCTGCATCGATCAGCTGCCGGATGCGTCGGGTCATGTGGGGGAGTTCTTCGGCCCCCAGTCCGTCTAGCTCGTCTACGGCCGCCTGGGCGGCACGCAAGTTCTCGAGTGGAGTGGCATAGACCGGGCGGTCGACTCCCAGCACGTCGGCGATGACGGCGCCGTGTTGTTTGACAATGCCGGCCAGGCATGGCCCGCCCGGGGCCGGTGTGCCGAAGGCGGTGCGGTCAGCTTCGCGCTGGTAGGCCTCACTGAGGCGTCTCACGGAAGCCAGCCTCCGGCCCTCTGCGAGGAGGGCGAGGCGGCGTGCCTCCAGTGCTTCGGCGTCGGTGTCGGCCGGAAGGGGGATGGACAAGTCATGGACCGCCGTGTGTGGGGCGTCGTGGGCGCTCTTGTCAGCAGTGCCGTCGTGGCCGATGACCATCACCTCGGTGGTGACAGCATCGCAGCCATCGGCTCGGGGAAGCGGGTCGTTGTAGATCGCGACGTTGGCGGGGAAGGTGTCGAAGGAGGCCGTGCCGGAGTCGACAGGCATCGGGTCGGTGGAGCCAACCGACTCCAGATCCACAGCGGGCTCGCTGGAGACATGGAGCTGGCCGAGGAGGTTGGCGAGGTGGTCGGTGCCCGCATCGGAGGCGAGCTCGTCGGAGAGGAGGGTTTCGTCGAGGAGATTGGCGAGCCTGCTCGCCGCGCAGATGCTGGTGACGCCTTGCAGCGCGTCGTGGCGAGCGCCATCGGGCGTGCCGGGCTGGCTACGCTCGCTGGGGAGGAAGAGGGTTCCCATCCAGAACAGGTCTCCGGACGACGGTGCACCTGGCCCCACGGTGGGCGCCAAATGTCGGGTGGTAGGTGCGACATATGCCAACGGGTGGCTTATCGTTGTGGGAGCCAGTAAGACGTCGCCGGTGCCTGGAAACGGGATGAGGCGAAGACATGCACGCCGGCGAATCTTACCCAGCTTCAGGGCTCTCCGTGGAGATAACACCCCTACTGCTGCTCTGTGGGGTCTCCGCATGATCACTAGATGGACAAGTAGCTACACAATGCTTCTTGAGCTGTTTGGTGGGAGGAGGAAGAAGGGCACGACTAGCTTGCTTCTTCTCCTGGTGTGGTGTCTAAAACTAGCTGAGGGTCCAACCCTTTGCATGGGTGTCCCGGGGGGTTTATATAGGCCTACCCCCCGGGGGTACAATGGTAATCCGGCTGGGCGTGGGGCCCAGCCGTCTGTGTCCTCGCTCTCCGGCTTCTGCGCCGGCCGCTGGGGCCCGCCGGCTGGTTGCTGTTGCTCAATCTTGGTGACGAGGGCTTCGCCGAGGTAAGCATGGCTACAGTGCTGCCGTCAGGCGGGTGGCCACTATAGCCTCACCGCGTCTTGTCTCCTTAATGGGGCATCTCCTTCGAGGGGTGGCAAGTCGGCTGGAGAGAGCCGGCTCCGTCTCGGGCCGACTGGGGGAGGCCAGGCCGCCTTCAGGTGTCTCTCTGCCTGAAGGGGCCCATCGCCCGTGGGCCGTACTGGTAATCCGTCGTGGATGATGTCAGGGTCAGTGTGGCAACAATGCCACGGCGGACGGGTCATGGCCTCCCGTACGGCGCACTATGCCAGGCGCGCTCCGGGATTCGGGGGTGGCAGGCTCCACTATAGCCACGCCCCGTCACATCTCCGTTAGGTGGATGCAAACTTTGAGGGTACGGTCTCGACTGCTTTATGGGAGCCGGCTTCTTGGAGTCGGCGTCCTCGCAGCCGGCTTCTTGGAGTCGGCCTCCTCGTGGCCGGCTTCTTGGAGTCGGCCTCCCATGGCCTTCTTTATGAGGGCTAAAGTCGGGCTGCCTTCCGAAAGCCGGCCTGGGTGACAGCCAGCGAGGGGAAGGAGGCCCCATGTCTTGGATTCTTGAGAGCCGAACGGGCTCGTAATTCTTTCAGAAGGGCCAGGGGATGCCGGCTAGGCTACCCCTGGCTATTTACTCCGACAACTGCCTTGACCTTCTCCGGGTTGGCCTCGATGCCCTTGTGGGATATGAGGAAACCCAGGAGCTTGCCCGAGGGGACTCCAAATACGCACTTCTCTGGGTTGAGCCGTAGGTCCACTTCGTTGAGGTTGGCAAAGGTTTCTTCCAGGTCCTGTATCAGGGTTCTTGCCTCACGAGACTTCACCACAATGTCATCGACGTAAGCTTCAGCGTTCCTCCCGAGCTGTCGGCCTAAGGCGAAGTGCATCAGCCGCTGAAAGGTCGCTCCTGCATTGCGCAACCCAAATGTCATGCACGTATAGCAGTACACTCCACACGTGGTCAGGAAAGCCGTCTTCTCCACGTCTTCTACCGCCATCTTGATCTGGTGATAGCCCGAGAAGGCATCCAGGAAGCACAATAGGTCACACTCTGCGGTGGAGTCGACTATCTGGTCGATGCGGTGGAGAGGAAATGGATCCTGTGGACAGGCCTTGTTGAGGTTGGTGAAGTCGATGCACATGCGCTCTTTCCCCCCTTCTTTGGCACGACAACAGGATTAGCCAGCCAATCGGGGTAGCGGACCTCGCGAATAACCCCCGCCACCTCTAGCTTCCGGGTCTCTTGAACGATGAAAGCCTGTTTCTCAGTAGACTGCCACCTCACCTTCTGCTTCACGGGGCGTACATAGGGGCACACGTTGAGGTGATGCTCAATCACTTCCCTTGGGACCCCCGCTAACTGATCTGGTTCCCACGCGAACACCTTGTTCGCACGCAGGAACCTGATTAGGGCCTTCTCCTGCTCGGGCTCGAGGTTGGCCCCTATGGTGTAGGTGGCTCCAGTGGACCCGTCCTTGTTGACTGGTACCTGCTTGGTTTCCGCCTTGTCTTGGGTGAACAACTGCTTCTTTTTAGCTGGCGCAGCCCCCTTGGGCTCAAGGGCGTCAGTGCTAGTGGGTCGCGCCACCGCGGCTGCCCTGAAAACAAGCCGGAGCACCTGCAGCGTTTCCCCTGTGTCTCCTGACACGGTGAGGACGCCGCTGCTCCCGGGCATCTTCATGAGGTTGTACGCCAGGTGAGTTGCTGCCATGAACCGAGCCAAGGCCGGATAGCCCAGAATAGCGTTGTAGGGGAGGCCGATAGGGGCGATGTCAAAGTCGATCAGCTCCGTGCGGAAGTTGTCGCAGGTGCTGAAGGTCACTGGGAGGCGGATCTGTCCCAAGGAGGCGGTGGAACCAGCTCCGATGCCCGAGAAAGGCCTGCTGGGTTGGAGCCGCTTCGGTGGCACGTGGAGTAGGCTGAAGGCCTCCACCGAGAGCACATTGAGGCCGGCACCACCGTCGATGAGGGTCCTGGTGACGGCTACCTGGCAGATTTGGGGGGTGCACAGCATCGGGAGCGCACCTGAACCAATGGGGTTGAAGGGGTGGTCCTCCGAGTCAAAGGTTAGATCGGCCTCGGGCGCCACCCAGCCCGGGGGGCTTCTTGGCGCCTGGAGGTGGTGCTGATCCGGCGGGCGAACGGCTTGACGTGATGACTCGAGGGTGGTGCCTGGGAGCCACCCAGGAGAGCTGCGATGACAGGCGGCGCTGGTGCGGCGAAACGGGTGAGGAAGAGGTCGCCCAGGTCCTCCCAGGAGGTGACAGAGGCCATCGGCAGGTGGAGGAGCCACGCGCGTGGGACGCCGGTGAGGGCCATGGGTAACCAGTTGGCCATCACCCAATCGTCGCCCCCGGCTCCGAGGACGGCCTCCTCGTACGCCAGCAGGAAAATCATCGGGTCCGTCGCGCCGTCGTAGCGCGGCGACATCTCGGGCCTGAACTTGCGCGACCACTGCACTTGCCGCAAGGCGGGGGCCAAGGCCTGGAGCCCCTTGGCCCCAGTGTCGGCATCCGTTGCTGGAGCGGGCGGCGCGTTGTCCGCCATGAGGACGGGATGCGATGTCGGGGGAGAGCGGGTCGTCAGGAAGGAGGACTCTGGCGCACCCCTACCTGGCACGCCAAATGTCAGGTTTCGGGTTCCGGCAGACCCTTGAGGTTCGAACACTGGGGTGCGCGTGGAGATCTCTCCCCTACCGATCTACGCCCGATCCTCTCGTGCGAACTAAGATGAAAATGATGAACAACACAAGAGACACGATGTTTATACTGGTTCGGGCCATCGTTGTGGTGTAATACCCTACTCCGGTGTGTGGTGTGGTGGATTGCCTCTAGGGCTGATGATGGACAATACAAGGGAAGAACAGCCTCGCGAGAGGTGTTCTTGAGCTGGTGCAATGAACTGCTAGGGTGAGTTCAGCCGCCTCTCTCTCTCTCTGCTGGGGTTCTACCAGATCTCTCTGGGGGTCTCCCTCTACTCTGTGGTGGCTAGCTCTATTTATAGAGGCCCTGGGCCTATCCCCAAATAATGAGCGGGAAGGGCGCCAACAATTGGCCATTTCAAAGGGGAACATCTAGTACAAGTTATCCTGACCAAAGGTGGTCTTCGGCTGCCAAAAGCACTGGCGATGACGCCATCTTGGGCTCCACGATGACCTCCGTCCTGCCGTCCGGCTGGTCTTGGTCTCGTTGCACCGGAATGGTAACCTTTGCCTGATGCCTTGGCCTGTGCTTTCCCCCTTTGCACCAAAGGGGAAACAAGGACACTGCGCAGGCCGGCGCCCGCCTGGTCTCGATCGTCATGGCTTGTGTCACGGGTTCCTCGCGAGGTACCCCTGCCTTGATCTCTCCGCCTCCTCGCGAGCCTGCTTGATGAGGCTGCCTCTGAGGAAGCTTCCTGTCGTCCGCCCCGCGAGGCTTGGCCCCTCGTGAGGGTCTTTGAGCTTGAGCTGTCTTTGAGCTTGAGCTGATGAAGATGGGCCGTGCTGGGCCCCGCTTGAGCCACACCGCAGGCAAGTCTGGGGACCCCCGTTCCCAGAACGACGACAGCTATTTAGTTAATTCTTTTTGTAGATGATTAATAGATAAATTCCTCACGTCCAGCAATTTACTTTAGAACTTTTGGGGTTCTAGATCTTGCGCTAGCTACAGATTACTACAAACTGTTCTGTTTTTGACAGATTCTGTTTTTCGTGTGTTGTTTGCTTATTTTGATGAATCTATGGATAGTAAAATTGTTTATAATCTATAGAGAAGTTGGAATACAGTAGGTTTAACACCAGTATAAATAAAGAATGAGTTCATTACAGTACCTTGAAGTGGTCTTTTGTTTTCTTTCGCTAACGAAGCTCACGAGATTTTCTACTTTAAGTTTTGTGTTGTGAAGTTTTCAAGTTTTGGGTAAAGATTTGATGGATTATGGAACAAGGAGTGGAAAGAGCCTAAGCTTGGGGATGCCCATGGCACCCCCAAGATAATCTAAGGACACCTAAAAGCCAAAGCTTGGGGATGCCCCGGAAGGCATCCCCTCTTTCGTCTACTTCTATCGGTAACTTTACTTGGAGCTATATTTTTATTCACCACATGATATGTGTTTTGCTTGGAGCGTCTTTTATGATTTGAGTATTTGCTTGTTAGTCTACCACAATCATCCTTTCTGTACACACCTTTTGAGAGAGCCATACATGATTTGGAATTTGATAGAATACTTTATGTGCTTCACTTATATCTTTTGAGCTTTATAATTTTGCTCTAGTGCTTCACTTATATCTTTTAGAGCATGGTGGTGGATTTGTTTTATATAAACTATTGATCTCTCATGCTTCACTTAGATTATTTTGAGAGTCTTAATAGCATGGTAATTTGCTTAAAATCCTAATATGCTTGGTATGCAAGATTAATAATAAAACTTTCTTATGAGTGTGTTGAATACTAAGAAAAGTTTGATGCTTGATGATTGTTTTGAGATATGGAGGTAATAATATCAAAGTCATGCTAGTTTAGTAGTTGTGAAATTGAGAAATACTTGTGTTGAGGTTTGCAAGTCCCGTAGCATGCACGTATGGTAAACGTTATGCAACAAATTTGAAACATGAGGTGTTATTTGATTGTCCTCCTTATGAGTGGTGGTCGAGGACGAGCGATGGTCTTTTCCTACCAATCTATCCCCCTAGGAGCATGCGCGTAGTGCCGAGGTTTTTGATGACTTGTAGATTTTTGCAATAAGTATGTGATTTCTTTATGACTAATGTTGAGTCCATGGATTATACGCACTCTCACCCTTCCATCCTTGCTAGCCTCTTCGGTACCGTGCATTGCCCTTTCTCACATTGAGTTGGCGCAAACTTCACCGGTGCATCCAAAGCCCGTGATATGATACACTCTTTCACACATAAACCTACTTATATCTTCCTCAAAACAGCCACCATACCTACCTATTATGGCATTTCCATAGCCATTCCGAGATATATTGCCATGCAACTTTCCATCATTCCGTTCATCATGACACGTTCATCATTGTCATATTGCTTAGCATGATCATGTAGTTGACATAGTATTTGTGGCAAAGCCACCGTTCATAATTCTTTCATACATGTCACTCTTGGTTCATTGCATATCCCGGTACACCGCCGGAGGCATTCATATAGAGTCATCTTTGTTCTAGTATCGAGTTGTAATCATTGATTGGTAAAGAAATAGAAGTGTGATGATCATCATTATTAGAGCATTGTCCCAAGTTAGGAATAAAAAAGAGAGAGAGAGAGAGAGAGAGAGAGAGAGAGAGAAAGGCCATAAAAAAGAAAAGGCCAAAGAATGAGAGAAAAAGAGAGAAGGGACAATGTTACTATCCTTTTAACACAATTGTGCTTCAAAGTAGCACCATGATCTTCATAGTAGAGAGTCTCTCATGTTATCACTTTCATATACTAGTGGGAATTTTTCATTATAGAACTTGGCTTGTATATTCCAATAATGGGCCTCCTCAAGTGCCCTAGGTCTTCGTGACCAAGCAAGTTGGATGCACACCCACTAGTTTCTTTTGTTGAGCTTTCATTCATTTATAGCTCTAGTGCATCCGTTGCATGGCAATCCCTACTCCTTGCATTAACATCAATCGGTGGGCATCTCCATAGCCCATTGATTAGCCTCGTTGATGTGAGACTTTCTCCTTTTTTGTCTTCTCCACATAACCCCCCTCATTATATTCTATTCCACCCATAGTGCTATGTCCATGGCTCGTGCTCATATATTGCGTGAAATTTTATAGGTTTGAGATTACTAAAGTATGAAACAATTGCTTGGCTTGTCATCGGGGTTGTGCATGATGAGAGCATTCTTGTGTGACGAAAATGAAACATGACTAAACTATATGATTTTGTAGGGATGAACTTTCTTTGGCCATGTTATTTTGAGAAGACATAATTACTTAGTTAGTATGCTTGAAGTATTATCATTTTATGTCAATATGAACTTTTGTATTGAATCTTTCGGATCTGAATATTCATACCACAATTAAGAAGAATTACATTAAAATTATGCCAAGTAGCACTCCGCATCAAAAATTCTCTTTTTATCATTTACCTACTCGAGGACGAGCAGGAATTAAGCTTGGGGATGCTTGATACGTCTCCAACGTATCTATAGTTTTTGATTGCGCCATGCTATATTATCTACTGTTTTGGACTATATTGGGCTTTATTTTCCACTTTTATATTATTTTTGGGACTAACCTATTAACCGGAGGCCCAGCCCAAAATTGTTGTTTTTTGCCTATTTCAGTGTTTCGGACAAACAGAATATCAAACGGAGTCCAAACGGAATGCAACCTTCGGAAACATGATTTTCTCATCAGATAAGATCCAGGAGACTTGGACCCTCCGTCAAGAAAGCCACGAGGCGGCCACGAGGGTGGAGGGCGCGCCCCCTGCCTCGTGGGCCCCTCGAAGCTCCACTTACGTACTTCTTCCTCCTATATATACCTATGTACCCCCAAACGATCGGGGACGGAGCCAAAAACCTAATTCCACCGCCGCAACTTTCTGTATCCACGAGATCCCATCTTGGGGCCTGTTCCGGAGCTCCGCCAGAGGGGGCATCGATCACGGAGGGCTTCTACACCATCATCCAAGCCCCTCCGATGAAGTGTGAGTAGTTTACTTCAGACCTACGGGTCCATATTTGGTAGCTAGATGGCTTCTTCTCTCTTTTTGGATCTTAATACAATGTTCTCCCCCTCTTTTGTGGAGATCTATTCAATGTAATCTTCTTTTTGCGGTGTCTTTGTTGAGACCGATGAATTGTGGGTTTATGATCAAGTCTATCTATGAATAATATTTGAATCTTCTATGAATTCTTTTATGTATGATTGGTTATCTTTGCAAGTCCCTTCGAATTATCAGTTTGGTTTGGCCTACTAGATTGGTTGTTCTTGCCATGGGAGAAGTGCTTATCTTTGGGTTCGATCTTGTGGTGTCCTTTCCTAGTGACAGAAGGGGCAGCAAGGCACGTATTGTATTGTTGCCATCGAGGATAACAAGATGGGGTTTTTATCATATTGCATGAAACTATCCCTCTATATCATGTCATCTTTCTTAAGGCGTTACTCTGTTTTTAACTTAATACTCTAGATGCATGCTGGATAGCGGTCGATGAGTGGAGTAATAGTAGTAGATGCAGGCAGGAGTCGGTCTACTTGTCTCGGACGTGATGCCTATATACATGATCATACCTAGATATTATCATAACTATGCTCAATTCTATCAATTGCTCAACAGTAATTTGTTCACCCACCGTAGAATACTTATGCTCTTGAGAGAAGCCACTAGTGAAACCTATGGCCCCCGGGTCTCTTTCTCATCATATCCATCTCCATCACTTTATTATTGCTTTCTTTTAATTTGCTTTTACTTTTTTACTTTGCATCTCTATACCAAAAATACCAAAAAATACCAAAAATATTATTTATCATCTCTATCAGATCTCACTTTCGTAAGTGACCGTGAAGGGATTGACAACCCCTAAGCGCGTTGGTTGCATTGAGCTATTGTTTTTGTGTAGGTACGAGGGACTCGTGTGTAGCCTCCTGCTAGATTGATACCTTGGTTCTCAAAAACTGAGGGAAATACTTACGCTACTTTGCTGCATCATCCTCTCCTCTTCGGGGAAATCCAACGCATTGCTCAAGAGGTAGCAGTTATCTTTGCAAGTCTCTTCGAATTATCAGTTTGGTTTGGCCTACTAGATTGATCTTTCTTGCAATGGGAGAAGTGCTTAGCTTTGGGTTCAATCTTGCGGTGTCCTTTCCCAGTGACAGTAGGGGCAGCAAGGCACGTATTGTATTGTTGCCACCGAGGATAACAAGATGGGGTTTATATCGTATTACATGAGTTTATACCTCTACATCATGCCATCTTACTTAAAGCGTTACTCTGTTCCTTTGAACTTAATACTCTAGATGCATGCTGGATAGCGGCCGGTCGATGTGTGGAGTAATAGTAGTAGATGCAGGTAGGAGTCGGTCTACTTGTCTCGGACGTGATGCCTATATACATGATCATACCTAGATATTCTCATAACTATGCTCAATTTTGTCAATTTCTCAACAGTAATTTGTTACCCACCGTAATACTTATGCTCTCGAGAGAAGCCACTAGTGAAACCTATGGCCCCCAGGTCTATTTTCCATCATATTAATTTACCGTTAACAAGCTATTTCTGGTGCTGTTTTTATTTCGCTTTATTTACTTTGCATCTTTATCATAAAAATACCAAAAATATTATCTTATCATATCTATCAGATCTCACTTTCGTAAGTGAACATGATGGGATTGACAACCCCTTTATTGCGTTAGGTGCAAGGGACTCATGCGTTGCCTCCTACTGGATTGATACCTTGGTTCTCACAAACTGAAGGAAATACTTACGGTGCTTTACTGCATCACCCTTTCCTCTTCAACGGAAAACCAACGTAGTGCTCAAGAGGTAGCAAGAAGGATTTCGGGCGCTGTTGCCGGGGAGGCTTACGCAAAGTCAATTTAAGATTTGAGTCCCGACAACGAGCCATTTCTGGCGCCGTTGCCGGGGAGTCTATGCAAAAGTCAACATACCAAGTACCCATCACAAACCCTTATCTCCCGCATTACATTATTTGCCATTTGCCTCTCGTTTTCCTCCCCCCACTTCACCGCCGTTTTATTTGCCCTCTCTCTCTCTGTCCTGCTTCTCTTTCCCTATTTGCCTCTTTTTGCCCGTTTCTTGTTTGCTTGTGTGTTGGATTGCTTTCTTGTCACGATGGCTCAAGATAATACCAAATTGTGTGACTTTACTAATACCAACAACAATGATTTTATTAGCAATCCGATTGCTCCTCTTACCAATGTTGAATCTTGTCAAATTAATGCTGCTTTGCTGAATCTTGTCATGAAAGATCCGTTTTCCGGCCTTCCTAGTGAAGATGCCGCTACCCATCTAAACAACTTTGTTGATTTGTGTGATATGCAAAAGAAGAAAGATGTGGATAATGATATTGTTAAATTGAAGCTATTTCCTTTTTTTACTTAGAGATCGTGCCAAATCTTGGTTTTCGTCTTTGCCTAAAAATAGTATTGATTCTTGGAATAAGTGCAAAGATGCTTTTATCTCTAAGTATTTTCCTCCCTCTAAGATCATCTCTCTTAGAAATGATATCATGAATTTTAAGCAACTTGATCATGAACATGTTGCACAAGCTTGGGAGAAGATGAAATTAATGATACGTAATTGCCCTACACATGGTTTGAATCTTTGGATGATTATACAAAACTTTTATGCCGGAATGAATTTTGCTTCTAGAAAACTTTTAGATTCGGCCGCAGGAGGCACTTTTATGGAAATCACTTTAGGAGAAGCTACTAAACTCCTAGATAATATTATGGTTAATTATTTTCAATGGCACACTAAAAGATCTACTAATAAGAAAGTGCATGCGATAGAAGAAATTAATGTTTTGAGTGGAAAGATGGATGAACTTATGAAATTATTTGCTAATAAAAGTGTTTCTTCTGATCCTAATGATATGACTTTGTATACTATTGAGAATAATAATGAATCTATGGATGTGAATTTTGTTGGTAGGAATAATTTTGGTAACAACGCGTATAGAGGAAACTTTAATCCTAGGCCGTATCCTAGTAATTCCTCTAATAATTATGGTAATTCCTACAACAATTCTTATGGAAATTTTAATAGGATGCCCTCTGAATTTGAGACTAGTGTTAAGGTGTTTATGAATTCGCAAAAGAATTTCAATGCTTTGCTTGAGGAAAAATTGCTTAAAGTTGATGAATTGGCTAGGAACGTTGATAGAATTTCTCTTGATGTTGGTTCTTTGAAACTTAGATCTATTCCACCTAAGCATGATATCAATGAGTCTCTCAAGGCCATGAGAATTTCCATTGATGAGTGCAAAGAAAGAACCGCTAGGATGCGTGCTAAGAAAGGTTGTTTTGTGAAAGCGTGTTCTTCTAGTTTCTATGAAAATAAAGATGAAGATCTAAAAGTTATTGATGAGTCCCCTATTAAATCTTTGTTTTGCAATATGAATCTTGATAATGATGGGACTGAATATGATCCACCTTTACCTAGAAGGTGTTCCAAAAATTCGGAGTGCTATGTGCATGGCTCGCGCTCATATATTGCGTGAAATTTTATAGGTTTGAGATTACTAAAGTATGAAACAATTTCTTGGCTTGTCATCGGGGTTGTGCATGATGAGAGCATTCTTGTGTGACGAAAATGGAGCATGACTAAACTATATGATTTTGTAGGGATGAACTTTCTTTGGCCATGTTATTTTGAGAAGACATAATTGCTTAGTTAGTATGCTTGAAGTATTATTGCTTTTATGTCAATATTAAACTTTTATCTTGAATCTTTCGGATCCGAATATTCATACCATAATTAAGAGGGTTACATTAAAAAAATATACCAAGTAGCATTCCGCATCAAAAATTCTGTTTTTATCACTTACCTACTCGAGGACGAGCAAGAATTAAGCTTAGGGATGCTTGATACGTCTCCAATGTATCTATAATTTTTGATTGCTTCATGCTATATTATATTCTGTTTTAGATGATTAATGGGCTTTGTTATACACTTTTATATTAATTTTGGGACTAACCTATTAATCGGATGCCCAACCCAGAATTGCTGTTTTTTGCCTATTTCAGAGTTTCGCAGAAAAAGAATATCAAACGGAGTCCAAACGGAATGAAACCTTCGGGAACGTGATTTTCGGGACGAACGTGATCCAGAGGACTTGGAACCTATGCCAAGAAAGCTACCAGGAAGGCACGATGTAGGGGGAGCGCCTATTGAAACGCCCACGATGCGGCTATATCTCCCACGTGTCGAAGCACGACTTAGAGGCATAACCACATTGTAAGCAATGTCACAAGTGAGGTAATCTTCACACAACCCATGTAATACATAAGAGAAAGAGATACATAGTTGGCTTACAATCGCCACTTCACACAATACATGAATAAAGCATTACATCATCCAGATACAATCAAGGTCCGACTACGGAACCATATAAAAGAAAACTACCCCAAATGCTACACAGATCCCCGATCGTCCCAACTGGGCTCCACTACTGATCAACTGGAAACGGAACAACATAACAAACACGATCTTCATCGAGCTCCTCCTTGAGCTCGGTTGCGTCACCTGCACGGTTTCATCGGCACCTGCAAACTGGTTTTGGAAGTATCTGGCGAGTCACGGGGACTCAGCAATCTCGCACCCTCGCGATCAAGACTATTTAAGCTTATAGGAAGGGTAAAAGGTATGAGGTGGAGCTGCAGCAAGTGACTAGCATATATGGTGGCTAACATACGCAAAAGAGAGCGAGAAGAGAAGGCAAAGGTACGATCGAGAATCTATGATCAAGAAGTGATCCTAGAACAACCTATGTCAAGCATAACTCCAACACCGTGTTCACTTCCCGAACTCCACCGGAAAGAGACCATCACGGTTACACACGCGGTTGATGCATTTTATTTTAATTAAGTTAAGTTAAGTTTCAGGTTTTCTACAATCGGACATTAACAAATTCCCATCTGCCCATAATCGCGGGCACGGCTTTTGAAAGTTCAAATCCCTGTAGGGGTGTCCCAACTTAGCCCATCACAAGCTCTCACGGTCAATGAAGGATACTCCTTCTCCCAAGACAATCCGATCAGACTCAGAATCCTGGTTACAAGACATCTCGACAATGGTAAAACTAAACCAGCAAAGCCACCCGATGCGCCGACAATCCCGATAGGAGCTGCACATATCTCGTTCTCAGGGCAACACCGGATGAGACATCGTACGAGTAAAACCAACCCTCAAGTTTCCCCGAGGTGGCCCTGCAGTCTACTCAGTTTGGACCAACACTTAGAGAAGCACTGGCCCGGGGGGCTTAAAATAAAGATGACCCTTGAGTCTGCAGAACCCAAGGGAAGGTGGTAGGTTGTTAGTGCAAATGGTAAAACCAAGGTTGGGCCTTGCTGGAGGAGTTTTATTCAAAGCGAACCCATTATAACCCGACCGCGTAAGGAACGCAAAATCAAGGAACATAACACCGGTATGATGGAAACTAGGGCGGCAAGAGTGGAACAAAACACCAGGCATAAGGCCGAGCCTTCCACCCTTTACCAAGTATATAGATGCATTAATTAAATAAGAGATATTGTAATATCCCAACAAATCCATGTTCCAACATGGAACAAACTCCAAACTTCACCTGCAACTAGCAACGCTATAAGAGGGGCTGAGGAAAGCGGTAACATAGCCAAACAACGGTTTGCTAGGACAAGGTGGGTTAGAGGTTTGACATGGCAATATGAGAGGCATGAGAAAGCATGTGGTAGGTATCACAGCATAGGCGTAGCAATAGAGCGAGCAACTGGCAAGCAAAGATAGAAGTGATTTCAAGGGTATGGTCATTTTGCCTGAGATCCCGCAAGGAAGAAGAACGAGTCCATGAAGAAGACAAACAGACGTAGTCGAACGGATCCTCACAAACGTAACGTTACCGGAACCAACCTGAAGAAGCAACACCGGAAAGAAGCAAACAACATAGTAAACAATCTTCACATAAGTAAGGCACGATGCGCAAACAAGTATGATGCATGTACGGTTTAATGAGGCATGGCATGGCAAAGTGCACAAACAACCCTACAAATTAAGTGGAGCTCAATATGCAACGGGTTGCATATTGACAAAACACCACATCAAGTTATTTAGTTCGATCTCGTTTATGTACCCAACAATATTAA
This sequence comes from Triticum aestivum, assembly GCF_018294505.1. Taxonomy (NCBI): domain Eukaryota; kingdom Viridiplantae; phylum Streptophyta; class Magnoliopsida; order Poales; family Poaceae; genus Triticum; species Triticum aestivum. Next base: position 460,710,651 of record NC_057809.1, read on the forward strand.
ATGTTGATTAACATGACAAGGGGTGAAGCATATGAAAACTATCTATCTAGGCAAGTTTAAATGAGGCCGGAACACAAAACAACAAGTCCAGAAACTCCTCATGTGCATATTTTAGGTTTGGTACTGTTCTTCCCTAAACACAATTTTAGAGTTATTAAACATGCAAAGTAAAGCCACCATGTTAAACTAGGCATTTTTCCACCCCATTTACATATAAAGTTTGTTACAAACCGAGTTACGGTTAAATAGTTATGAATTAAATCATTTTAGCAAGTTATTTAAGCAAATTTAAACAAACAACATTTTAAGCATTTTAAACATAGATGAAAGTGGTATATTATGAAACTAGACAAAATTATAAGCAACTTTCATATATTAAGTTTTTACATATGATGCACCGTTTGTGAGTAATGAAATGCATGAAGTTTAGGGGCTGATCTGCAAAAGTGCAAATCCCTGGAAATTGATAAAATCACAGCTAAGGAAAAAAAGAAACGGGCCGAAACTGAGCGCTCACATTGGGCCAGGCCCAACAGAAGAAAAGCAAACGAGCGCTGGGGAGGGGGTCTCTCCCCATGGGCCATGGCCCAGTCTGGAGGAAGAGAGGCCGGCGAGGGGGCATGCTAGGCCAGCCTTGCTGGATCTAGTGGCGATCGAGGCCTCCTGGTCCACGCGGGGCGGTCAATGCATGCGGGCGAGCACTCATCTCCCTCATGTGGACGAAGCAGCAGGGGTGGGAGCGATGCGGTGACTTTGCGCAGGGAGGCCCGGCAGCGGGCACCCGAGGGCGATCCGGCGAGGTATGACCGTGGAGGCGCGCCGGCGTCGAGGTGCGGCGACAATGGCGAGATCCGGCTAGGACACTGCTTGGACGAGGCAGCGGCAAGCTCCGGCTCTGGTTCTCTGACAGAAAAAGGAAACGAGACAAAGATGTGAGAGGGAGAAGAGAGCAGCGGGAAAGGAAGGAACGGGCGGTGCAGGGCTCATCTGAAGGTGGTTCTCGTCGGCGGAGGGAACTCCGGTGGCGCTGTGGAACTTGCGGGCGAACGGGGCGACGAGGAGCTGGACGGGTGCTCCTCTCCCAATCCAGATCGGATCGAGGAGGCTGTGGCTGCGGGAGCTGCATGGGGCACCCCTTGGACGTTGGATTATGATCCAACGGTTCTGATGATTGGATCTGGAGTTTGGGGTGAACTGGGTGGTGGCTGAAAACGAGGAGAGAAGTGACTGCGCAGGTGACTGCGGGGACGATCCCAAGGTGGAGCTGGTTTGGCGGCGGGGTGAGGAAAAAAGGGAGTTGGTCTAGGGTTAGGTTGTTTAAATAGGTAGGGGATTAGGTTAGGGGCTACCTAGTCCCTCATATCAAAATCGGACGGTCGGGAAAAATAGGCTAGGGAGCCCAAATAAGAAAACGGAGACGTTTTGTAGATGTTTGGGGATGATCCGGATCCAACGGTGACGACTGCCGGGTCGGGTCCGGGACAGCTTTCGGGCGCGCGCGCGAGGAGGGCCGCGGGCTGACGAGAGAGTTTAGGTAGGGCCTGACGATGAGTGGTAGTGGGCTGTGCAGAAAGCTTTGGGCTGAGAGAAGAGAAGAGAGAGAGACCCGGCGACTGTTTCCGGAGACCGAAAATGTCCGACGTTAGACCGGCTATATTGCCGCTATAGTTATCCGTTGGGGCGCCAAACGAACTCCGAACGCGATGAAATTTGGCAGGCGACCTACTAACAACAAACAACACCGCATGCCAACTTTCAACCCATTCCTAGAACATTTTCCGGCCACTTATAAAATAATATTTCAGACGTGCGCGGGCGCGTGCAAGTGTGCCTGGGCTCACAACGGACAACGGACGGAACTGGCAAAACCCGGACGAATGCAAGTTTTGAAAACATGATGATGCAATGCACATGATGACAAGACAAGATGCAACACGCAAGCGAAATACATGGCAACGACGGCAAATAACTGGAAGACACCTGGCACATCGGTCTCGGGGCGTTACACCTACCCCCCAGGCGTGCCCTCCACCCTCGTGGGGCCCATGTTGCTCCACCGATGTACTTCTTCCTCCTATATATACCTACGTACCCCCAAACTAACAGATACAGAGCCAAAAACCTAATTCCACCGTCGCAACCTTCTGTACCCGTGAGATCCCATCTTGGGGCCTTTTCTGGAGCTCCGCCGGAGGGGGCATCGATCACGGAGGGCTTCTACATCAACACCATAGCCTCTCCGATGATGTGTGAGTAGTTTACTTCAGACCTTCGGGTCCATAGTTATTAGCTAGATGGCTTCTTCTCTCTTTTTGGATCTCAATACAAAGTTCTCCACGATTCTCGTGGAGATCTATTCAATGTAATTTTCTTTTGCGGTGTGTTTGTTGAGACCGATGAATTGTGGGTTTATGATCAAGTTTATCTATGAACAATATTTGAATCTTCTCTGAATTCTTTTATGTATGATTGGTTATCTTTGCAAGTCTCTTCGAATTATCAGTTTGGTTTGGCCTACTAGATTGATCTTTCTTGCAATGGGAGAAGTGCTTAGCTTTGGGTTCAATCTTGCGGTGTCCTTTCCCAATGACAGTAGGGGCAGCAAGGCACGTATTGTATTGTTGCCATCGAGGATAACAAGATGGGGTTTATATCATATTGCATGAGTTTATCCCTCTACATCATGTCATCTTACTTAAAGCGTTACTCTGTTCCTTTGAACTTAATACTCTAGATGCATGCTGGATAGCGGTCGATGTGTGGAGTAATAGTAGTAGATGAAGGCAGGAGTCAGTCTACTTGTCTCGGACGTGATGCCTATATACATGATCATACCTAGATATTCTCATAACTATGCTCAATTCTGTCAATTGCTCAATAGTAATTTGTTTACCCACCGTAATACTTATGCTCTCGAGAGAAGCCACTAGTGAAACCTATGGCCCCTGGGTCTATTTTCCATCATATTAATCTCCCATTAACAAGCTATTTCTGGTGCCGTTTTTATTTCGATTTATTTACTTTGCATCTTTATCATAAAATACCAAAAATATTATCTTATCATATCTATCAGATGTCACTTTCGTAAGTGACCGTGAAGGGATTGACAACCCCTTTATTGCGTTGGTTGCAAGGATTTTATTTTTTTGTGTAGGTGCGAGGGACTCATGCGTGGCCTCCTACTGGATTGATACCTTGGTTCTCAAAAACCGAGGGAAATACTTACGCTGCTTTACTGCATCACCCTTTCCTCATTAAGGGAAAACCAACACAGTGCTCAAGAGGTAGCACCGGGCTACCCGAGCAATGACTTGCTTATACTTAATAAACAGCTCATGTAGACAGGTGCGGCCCGGTGTGTTGATGTAGACCAGGCCACGAGAGACGGGCGGTAAAGACAACCGCGAGATGAGTCGGACGCGGCATTGTAAGTCGGTGTGGACAGACGAGTTAACCCCATCACACTGATGTAGACTGGGCCGCAGAGATGATGGTTTAAGCACGTTCGTAGAATAGCAAACAAGCACGGTCTCGGCGAGTCATTGTAACCTGGGTCAGGGGCGATGGCTTGCGTACGTCCGTTCCCCAGACAGTATGGCACGGACAAATGTTGGTACAGAATGTTGCCAGCTCGTGCTCCATACCCGCGGTTTAAACATAATTGTGTACAAAAAATATAGCAAGGCGGAGTAGTTGTTTGCCAGAGGAAATCAACATGTACTTAAAAAAAATATAGGATAAATATCACCTGATTTATTTGGGCGACAACTCTGTACGCAGACCTTGTCTCTAGGTTCCCTTTGCCATTAAAATAACCGTTCCTGGTCTGCAAACTGACCAGAATGGTCTGGGCTGCAACCTCTTCCATGCTGTGACATAGAAGCAAAATCTTGCAGGCAAGCACATACGCAAAGCCCCAGTAATTCCTTGTAATAGCACCTGCTGACCCTCATATATGACCAGGCAAGGCCCTGACGGCTTGTAGCGGTACTGGTGGCTCGGAGCAGGCTAAAACGAGGCCGAGGCGGAGCGAGGCCGGCTCAGGGTGGCTCACAGGCGACTCATGAAATGGACGACTGGTCAAGGCCGGTGACACAAGCGACGGCGGCCCGCCACAGAGCGCTGGAACAACAACAGCTGTAGCATAGTGGAAGAAATAGCCGGTATCTCATCCCGACGACGGCTAAGCAGTGGAACAAGCCAGCCCGCGGCCACGAGAAGCAGCAGTTGCCAAACGGCGTGGGGCGGAGCCACCGCCGCTAGCCAAACAGAGCGCAGAGACCGCATAGACTTGGGGAGGCCGCGGGCGGTTTGTGGTTCGGAGTCACAACAGAGGGCCGACCCGAGGCCATGGCGACTGTTGGCGGTGGCTCGGCCGTGGTGACTTGACCATGGCGGGTCACGTCGGGTCAATGGAGCAGGGGTGACAGACACAGCAACCCTGATGTTGACAACGAACCACCTGACGAATTTTTCTGACTATGTAGTTGTTTTAAGCCTCGATCTCTGAATCGCCCATCAGACATCTCATCTTGATGCTTGAGAAGCGAGTCGGCGGTTTCATCGGGCTGCACCGTTGGCAAGTCACCGCGGAGGCTTGATCAACCGCGTGCGATGGTAGTGCTAAGGTCAAGCCCCCGTGCTCGGCCGTCGTTGCAGATGCCTAGACATATGAGTTGTCTGGACGACGTAGCGACGAAGCTGCTGCCGCTATTGATGAAGATTGAACTTGTAATTCATGTACAATTTTTCACTCCGGCTCTTCTTCAACCGGAAAACGGTAAATTTCTCGAACCCTAGGAGAGATCCATCTAAGAACTCAACACCACCTTGCGCCAGCCCCACGGTGGGCGCCAACTGTCGTGGAATTGTCACGACAGATGTCCTAGTGTGAGGACTTAGTCGTGAGGCCAACACATCCATATGGTAGCTTGAGAGGGGTTGAGCAGAATTGAGAGACGCAATAGAAGACAAGGATTTAGACAGCTTCGGGCCCCGAGAAGCATCATCCGGTAACACCCCTACATGTTGTTTGTTGCTAGGTCTCATTATCATCACGAGGGATTCGTCGTAAACTGGCTCTCCTTGTTATGTCTAACCCTTCAGATTATCTCCCTCTCTTGGGGTGCCTTGCCCCTCCTTATATATGTTGAAGGGGCGGGTTTTATGACTAGTCCTATTAGAATTAGGATTACTCTATTACATGTGGAGTCCTAGTCTTGCTTCCTTTGTAGGAGAATATTCCTTATGCCTTTCCTCTTAATCCGTCCCATCATAACATGAGCCGGCCTTCTGGGCCTTGGGCCTTGCCATCCATCTGAAACACCCACCGGGTCACCAATGAGTCTTCAGGCTCGTGAGTCATCACACCAGTGAGCCGCCAGACACATGAGTCGCCAATCCTCTGGCGGGTTACCAATTAAACGCCAATTCCGGCCGGGTCATACCGCAGGGTATATCCCCGACACAACCCCAAACTTTAAGAAATAACAACTTAGGTTTCTTGCTAAACCACAGTTCATATGGTGTCATCTCAATGGATTTTTAGACAGTGCCGTATTTAATGTGAATGCAACTATCTCTAATGCATAACCCCAAAATGATAGTGGTAAATTGGTAAGATACATCATAGATTGCACCATATCTAATAAAGTATGATTACGATGTTCGGACACACCATTACGATGTGGTGTTCCAGGTGGCGTTAGTTGTGAAACTATTCCACATTGTTTCAAATGAAGACCAAACTCATAACTCAAACATTCACCTCCACGATCAGATCATAGAAATTTTATTTTCTTGTTATGATGATTTTCCACTTCACTCTGAAATGCTTTGAACTTTTAAAATGTTTTAGACTTATGTTTCATCAAGTAGATATACTCATATCTGCTCAAATCATCTGTGAAGGTCAGAAAATAACGATACCTGCCGCAAGCCTCAACACTCATTGGATCGAATACATCAATATGTATTATTACTAATAAGTCTGTTGCTTGCTCCATTGTTCCGGATAATGGAGTCTTAGTCATCTTGCCCATGAGGCATGGTTCGGAAGCATCAAGTGATTCATAATCAAGTGATTCCAAAAGCCCATCAGCATGGAGTTTCTTCATGCGCTTTACACCAATATGACCTAAACGGCTGTGCCATAAATAAGTTGCACTATCATTATTAACCTTGCATCTTTTAGCATCAATATCATGTGTATCACTGTGATCGAGATTCAGTAAACCATTTACATTGGATGTAAGACCATAGAAGGTTTTATTCATGTAAACAGAACAACAATTATTCTCTGACTTAAATGAATAACCGTATCATAATAAACATGATCCAATCATATTTATGCTCAACGCAAACACCAAATAACATTTATTTTGGTCCAACACTAATCTCGAAGGTAGAGGGAGTGTGTGATGGTGATCTTATCAACCTTGGAATCTCTTCCAACACACGTAGTCGCCCTCAACTAGTCTCTGTTCATTTTGTAACTCCTGTTTCTAGTTACTAATCTTAGCAACTGAACCGGTATCAAATACCCTGGGGTTACTATGAACACTAGTAAAGTACACATCAATAACATGTATATCAAATATACTTCTGTTCACTTTGCCATCCTTCTTATCCGCCAAGTATTTGGGGCAGTTCTGCTTCCAGTGACCATTTCCTTTGCAGTAGAAGAACTCAGTTTAAGGCTTGGGTCTAGCTTTGGGCTTCTTCATGGGAGTGACAACTTGCTTCCCATTCTTCTTGAAGTTCCCTTTCTTTCCCTTGCCCTTTTACTTGAAACTAGTGGTCTTGTCAACCATCACCATTTTATGCTTTTCTTGATTTCTACCTTCGTTGATTTTAGCATCACGAAGATCTCGGGAATCGTTTTCGTCACCCCTTGCATATTATAGTTCATCATGTAGTTCCTGTAACTTGGTGATAGTGACTAGAGAACTCCGTCAATCACTGTCTTATCTGGAAGATTAACTCCCACTTGATTCAAGCGATTGTAGTACTCAGACATTCTGAGCACATGCTCACTGGTTGAGCTATTCTCGTCCATCTTGTAGGCAAAGTACTTGTCAGAGGTCTCATATCTCTCAACTCGGGCATGAGTCTGAAATACCAATTTCAGCTCTTGGAACATCTTATATGCTCCATGGAGTTCAAAACATTTTTGAAGTCCCGGCTCTAAGCCGTAAAGCATGGCGCACTAAACTATCAAGTAGTCAACATATCGAGCTTGCCAAACGTTCATCACTTCTGCATCTGCTCCTGCAATAGGTCCATCATCTAGCGGTGCATCAAGGACATAATTCTTCTATGCAGCAATGATGATAATCCCCAGATCACGGAGCTAGTCTGCATCATTCCTACTAACATCTTTCAACATATTTTTTTCTCTAGGAACATATCATAAATAAAACGGGGAAGCTATACGCGAGCAATTGATCTACAACATAGATATGCAAATACTATCAGGACTAAGTTCATGATAAATTTAAGTTCAATTAATCATATTACTTAAGAACTCCCACTTATATAGACATCCCTCTAATCATCTAAGTGATCACATGATCCATATAAACTAAACCATGTCCGATCATCACGTGAGATGGAGTAGTTTTCAATGGTGAACATCACTATGTTGATCATATCTACTATATGATTCACGCTCGACCTTTTAGTCTCAGTGTTCCGAGGCCATATCTGCATATTCTAGGCTCGTCAAGTTTAACCTGAGTATTCTGCATGTGCAAAACAAGCTTGCACCCGTTGTATGTGAACGTAGAGCTTATCACAACCGATCATCACGTGGTGTCTTAGCACGAAGAACTGTGGCAACAACGCATACTTAGGGAGAACACTTATACCTTGAAATTTTAGTAAGGGATCATCTCATAATGCTACCGTCGTACTAATCAAAATAAGATGCATAAAAGATAAACATCACATGTAATCAAAAATATGTGACATGATATGGCCATCATCATCTGGTGCCTTTGATCTCCATCTCCAAAGTACCGTCATGATCTCCATCGTCACCGGCATGAAACCATGACCTCCATCATCTTGATCTTTATCAATGTGTCGTCACATGGTCATCCCGCCAACTATTGCTTTTGCAACTATTGCAATTGCATAGAGATAAAGTAAAGCAATTATATGGTGCTTGCGTCTTATGCAATAAAGAGACAATCATAAGGCTCCTTCCAGTTGCCAATAACTTTAACAAAACATGATCATCTTATACAACAATTTATATCTCATCACGTCTTGACCATATCACATCACAACATGCCCTGCAAAAACAAGTTAGACGTACTCTACTTTGTTGTTGCAAGTTTTACGTGGGTGCTACGGGCTTTAGCAAGAACCGTTCTTACCTACGCATCAAAACCACAATGTAGTATAGTGATTGCTTTTTATCTTCAGAAAGAACCCTGTTCATTGAATCCGATTCAACTAAAGTTGGAGAAACAGACACCCGCCAGCCACCTGTGTGCAAAGCACGTCGGTAGAACCAGTCTCATGAACGTGGTCATGTAATGTCGGTCCGGGCCGCTTCATCCAACAATACCGCTGAATCAAGAAACAACTAGTGACGGCAAGCAATATGTATATACCCACGCCCACAACTCCTTTGTGTTCTACTCGTGCATATAACATCTACGCATAGACCTGGCTTGGATGCCACTATTGGGGAATGCAGTATTTCAAAAATTTCCTACGATCACGCAAGATCTATCTACGAGATGCATAGCAACGAGAGGGGAGAGTGTGTCTACGTACCCTCGTAGACCGAAAGCGGAAGCGTTTAGTAACGTTGTTGATATAGCCGAACGTCTTCACGATCCAACCGATCAAGTACCGAATGCACAACACCTCTGCGATCTGCACACGTTCAACTCGGTGACGTCCCTCGTACTCTTGATCCAGCTGAGGTCAAGGGTGAGTTCCGTCAGCACGACGGCGTGTTGACGGTGATGATGAAGTTATTGACGCAGAGCTTTGCCTAAGCACTATGACAATATGACCGAGGTGTAAAACTGTGGAGGGGGGCACCAAACACGGCTAAAGATCAACTTGTGTGTCTATGGGGTTCACCCTCCCCTGTATATAAAGGAGGTGAGGAGGAGGAGGGCCGACTTCAAGGGGCGTGCCCAAGGGGGGATTCCTACTCCTAGTAGGAGTAGGTTTCCCCCCTTTCCTAGTCCAAGTAGGGGAAGAAGGAAGGAGAGGAGAGGGAGAAGGAAAGAGGGGGGCGCCGGCCCCTCCCTAGTCCAATTCAGACCAGCCCATGGGAGGAGCGCGTCCTCCCCTTATGGCCCTTCTCTCGTTACCACTAAGGCCCATGAAGGCCCAATACTTCCCCCGACGAATTACCGTAACTCTTCGGTACTCCAAAAATACCTGAACCACTCAGAACCTTTCTGATGTACAAATATAGTCTTCCATTTCGAGACTCCTCGTCATGTCCATGATCTCATCCGGGACTCCGAATAAACTTCAGTACATCAAATCACATAACTCATAATACATATCATCATCGAACGTTAAGCGTGCGAACCCTACGTGTTCGAGAACTATGTAGACATGACCGACACATATCTCCGGTCAATAGCCAATAGCGGAACCTGGATGCTCATATTGGCTGCTACATATTCTACGAAGATCTTTGTCGGTCAAACCGCATAACACCATACGTTGTTCCCTTTGTCATCGGTATGTTACTTGCCCGAGATTCGATCTTCGGTATCATCATACCTAGTTCAATCTCGTTACCGGCAAGTCTCTTTACTCATTCCGTAATGCATCATCCCGCAACTAACTCATTAGTCACATTGCTTGCAAGGCTTATAGTGATGTGTATTATCGAGAGGGCCCAGAGATACCGCTCCGACAATCAGAGTGACAAATCCTAATCTTGATCTATGACAACTCAACAAACACCATCGGAGACACCTGTAGAGCATCTTTATAATCACTCAGTTACGTTGTGACGTTTGATACCACACTAAGTGTTCCTCCGGTATTCGGGAGTTGCATAATCTCATAGTCATAGGAACATGTATAAGTCATGAAGAAAGTAATAGCAATAAACTAAATGATCATAATGCTAAGCTAACGGATGGGTCTTGTCCATCACATCATTCTCTAATGATGTGACCCCATTCATCAAATGACAACTCATGTGTATGGCTAGGAAACTTAACCATCTTTGATTAACGAGCTAGTCTAGTAGAGGCATACTAGGGACACTCTATTTGTCTATGTATTCACACATGTACTAAGTTTCCGGTTAATACAATTCTAGCATGAATAATAAACATTTATCATGGTATAAGGAAATATAAATAACAACTTTATTATTGCCTCTAGGGCATATTTCCTTCAACTAGAGCATGTTTCGCACCAGAGTGGTATGATAATCCTGTTATGGAAGTCATGTTACTAGACCATGATGAACCTATGAACTATGAGGAAGCGATGATGAGCCCACATTCCGATAAATGGCTTGATCCATCAAATCCAAGATAGGATCCATCACTATTAAAAAACAGATCCATGACATTTTGGGTCGAACAAATTTTTTCTTTCATGCTTATGACACTTCTATGACGATAATTGTGACAAAACCCGATATCATCATAGATGTGGTGGGCTCCTACTTCTATGAAAAAGAATCATGATAGAAAATGGGCTTTTCGTCCCGGGCGGGCCGGAGACGCAGCTGCATGATATTCTTTGGGACGTCCATGACGGAAAAAACCGTGGTTGAAGCGAGGGCGAGGAAAATATCGGGGGAGTTTGTTGGGGAACATAGTAATTTCAAAAAAATTCCTACGCACACGCAAGATCATGGTGAGGCATTGCAATGAGAGGGAAGAGTATCGTCCATGTACCCTTGTAGACCGTACACGAAAGCGTTAGCACAACGCGGTTGATTTAGTCGTATGTCTTCACGATCTGACCGATCCAAGTACCAAACACACAGCACCTCCGAGTTCTGCACTCGTTCAACTCGATGACGTCCCGCGAGCTCTGATCCAGCAAAGCTTCACAAGAGAGTTTTGTCAGCACGACGGCGTGGTGACGGTGATGATGATGCTACCGACACAGGGCTTCGCCTAAGCACCGCTACAATATAATCAAGGTGGATTATGGTGGAGGGGGGCACCGCACACGGCTAAGGGATCAACGATCAACTTGTGTATAGAGGTGCCCCCCTGCCCCCGTATATAAAGGAGTGGAGGAGGGGAGGACCGGACCTCTCTAGGGAGCGCCATCGGGAGTCCTACTCCCACCGGGAGTAGGATTCCCCCCTTTCCAACTTGGAGTAGGAGAGGGAAGGAAGAGGAAGGAGGGAGGAAGGAAAGGGGGGACGCCCCCCTTCCTAATTCGGATTGGGCTCCGATAGCCTCCCGGTGCTCCGGTATATTCCCGATCTCACCCGAAACCATTCCGGTATCCAAATATAGTCGTCCAATATATCGATCTTTATGTTTCGACCATTTCAAGACTCCTTGTCATGTCCGTGATCATATCTGGGACTCCGAACTACCTTCGACACATCAAAACACAAAACTCATAATACGATCGTCACCGAACTTTAAGCGTGCGGACCCTACGGGTTCGAGAACTATGTAGAAATGACCGAGACATGTCTCTGGTCAATAACCAATAGCGGAACCTGGATGCTCATATTGGCTCCCACATATTCTACGAAGATCTTTATCGGTCAAACCGCATAACAACATACGTTGTTTCCTTTGTCATTGGTATGTTACTTGCCCAAGATTCGATTGTCGGTATCTCAATACCTAGTTCAATCTCGTTACCGGCAAGTCTCTTTGATAATTCCATAATACATCATTCCACAACTAACTCATTAGTTACAATGCTTGCAAGGCTTATAGTGATATGCATTACCGAGTGGGCCCAGAGATACCTCTTCGACAATCAGAGTGACAAATCCTAATCTCAAAATACGCCAACCCAACAAGTACCTTTGGAGACACCTGTAGAGCACCTTTATAATCACCCAGTTACGTTGTGACGTTTGGTAGCACAAAAAGTGTTCTTCCGGTAAACGGGAGTTGCATAATCTCATAGTCATAGGAACATGTATAAGTCATGAAGAAAGCAAAAACAACATACTAAATGATCAAGTGCTAAGCTAACGGAATGGGTCAAGTCAATCACATCATTCTTCTAATGATGTGATCTCATTGATCAAATGACAACATATGTGTATGGCTAGGAAACATAACCATCTTTGATCAATGAGCTAGGCTAGTAGAGGCATACTAGTGACACTCTGTTTGTCTATGTATTTGTCGGCGTCCTGGGAACAGGGGTCCCCAGACTTTCCTGCCTGCGGCCTGCGGCGTGGCTCAAAGGGGGGCCCAACACGGCCCATCTTCATCAACACAGACTCAAGACCCTCGCGAGGGGCCAAGCCTCGCGGGGCGGATGACGTGGAGCTTCCTCAGGCACGGCCTCATCAAGCTGGCTCGCGAGGAGGCAGAGAGATCAAGGCGGGGTACCTAACGAGGTGCCCGTGACGCAAGCCATGACCACCAAAGGCGCCAGGCGGGCGCCAGGCGCGCAGTGTCCTCCTTTCCTCTTTGGTACAAAGGGGGCAAGCGCAGCCGTGGAGTACCGAGGCATCAGGCAAAGGTTGCCATTTCGGTGCAACAAGACCAAGACCAGGAGGACTGCAAGATGGAGGTCATCGTGGAGCCCAAGACGGCGTCACCGCCAGAGCTTTGTGCAGGCGAAGACTACTTTTGTCAGGATAGCTGGTACTAGCTGTCCCCCTTCAAATTAGCCCACCATTGTTGGCTCCCTTCCCGCTCGATATTTGGGAAGAGGACCAGGGCCTCTATAAATAGGGCCAGCCACCCACAGGGTAGGAAAGGGGGGACGAAGTGATCGAGAAGGAGCTAGAATCGGCCAACCCTGGAACAAGAGGAGATCGAATCGGAGAGAGAATCGAGAGAGAGAGAGAGAGAGAGAGAGAGAGAGAGAAGGGTGACTGAACTCCTCCTAGCAGTTCATCGCCCCAGCCAAGAACAGACCCTCGCGAGGCTGTTCTTCCTTGTATTGTTCATCATCACCAGCCCAAGAGGCAATCCACCACACCACACACTGGAGTAGGGTATTACACCACAACGGTGGCCCGAACCGTATAAACCCTGTGTCTCTTGTGTTGTTCTTTCCATAGCTTAGATCTTAGCGAGGCGGAGGGGTGCAGATAGGTAGAAGGCGAAATCACTGCGCGCACCCCAGTGTTCGAACCTCAAGGGTCTGCCGGAACCCGAAATCCGACAGTATTCACACATGTATCATGTTTCCGGTTAATACAATTCTAGCATGAATAATAAACATTTATCATGATATAAGGAAATAAATAATAACTTTATTATTGCCTCTAGGGCATATTTCCTTCAGTCTCCCACATGCACTAGAGTCAATAATCTAGATTACACAATAATGATTCTAACACCCATGGAGTCTTGGTGTTGATCATGTTTTGCTCGTGAGAGAGGCTTAGTCAATGGGTCTGCAACATTCAGATCCGTATGTATCTTGCAAATCTCTATGTCTCCCACCTAGACTTGATCGCGGATGGAATTGAAGCGTCTCTTGATGTGCTTGGTTCTCTTGTGAAATCTGGATTCCTTTGCCAAGGCAATTGCACTAGTATTGTCAAAAAAGATTTTGATTGGACCCGATGCACTAGGTATGACACCTAGATCGGATATGAACTCCTTCATCCCGACTCCTTCATTTGCTGCTTCCGAAGCAGCAATGTACTCTGCTTCACCCATAGATCCCGCCACGACGCTTTGTTTAGAACTGCTCCAACTGACAGCTCCACCATTCAATATAAACACGTATTCGGTTTGTGATTTAGAATCGTCCAGATCAGTGTCAAAGCTTGCATCAACTTAACCATTTACGATGAGCTCTTTGTCACCTCCATAAATGAGAAACATATCCTTAGTCCTTTTTAGGTATTTCAGGATGTTCTTGACCGCTGTCCAGTGATGCACTCCTGGATTATTTTGGTACCTCCCTGCTAAACTAATAGCAAGGCACACATCAGGTCTGGTACACAGCATTACATACATGATAGAGCCTATGGCTGAAGCATAGGGAACATTTTTCATTTTCTCTCTATCTTCTGAAGTGGTCGGGCATTGAGTCTTACTCAACTTCACACCTTGTAACATAGGTAAGAATCCTTTCTTCGCCTGATCCATTTTGAATTTCTTCAAAACTTTGTCAAGGTATGTGCTTTGTGAAAGTCCAATTAAGCGTCTTGATCTATCTCTATAGATCTTGCCAATATGTAAGCAGCTTCACCGAGGTCTTTCATTGAAAAACTCTTATTCAAGTATCCTTTTATGCTATCCAGAAATTCTATATCATTTCCAATCAACAATATGTCATCCACATATAATATTAGAAATGCTACAGAGCTCCCACTCACTTTCTTGTAAATACAAGCTTCTCCAAAAGTCTGTATAAAACCATATGCTTTTATCACACTATCAAAACATTTATTCCAACTCCGAGAGGCTTACACCAGTCCATAAATGGATTGCTAGAGCTTGCACACTTTGTTAGCACCCTTTGGATCGATAAAACCTTCAGGTTGCATCATATACAACTCTTCTTCTAGAAATCCATTCAGGAATGCAGTCTTTACATCCATTTGCCAAATTTCATAATCATAAAATGTGGCAATAGCTAACATGATTTGGAAAGACTTAAGCATCGCTACCGGTGAGAAGGTCTCATCATAGTCAACTCCTTGAACTTGTCGAAAACCTTTCACAACAAGTCGAGCTTTGTAAACAGTAACATTACCATCAATGTCTATCTTCTTCTTGAAGATCCATTTATTCTCGATGGCTTGCCGATCATCGGGCAAGTCAACCAAAGTCCACACTTTGTTCTCATACATGGATCCCATCTCAGATTTCATGGCCTCAAGCCATTTTGCGGAATCTGGGCTCATCATCGCTTCCTCATAGTTCATAGGTTCGTCATGGTCTAGTAACATGACCTCCAGAACAGGATTACCGTACCACTCTGGTGCGGATCTTACTCTGGTTAACCTACGAGGTTCGGTAGTAACTTGATTTGAAGTTTCATGATCATCATCATTAGCTTCCTCACTAATTGGTGTAGGTGTCACAGAAACCGGTTTTTGTGATGAACTACTTTCCAATAAGGGAGCAGGTATAGTTACCTCATCAAGTTCTACTTTCCTCCCACTTACTTCTTTCGAGAGAAACTCCTTCTCTAGAAAGGATCCAAATTTAGCAACAAAAGTCTTGCCTTCGGATTTGTGATAGAAGGTGTACCCAAAAGTCTCCTTTGGGTATCCTATGAAGAACCATTTCTCCGATTTGGGTTTGAGCTTATCAGGTTGAAGCTTTTTCACATAAGCATCGTAGCCCCAAACTTTAAGAAATGACAGCTTTGGTTTCTTGCCAAACCACAGTTCATAAGGAGTCGTCTCAACGGATTTATATGGTGCCCTATTTAACGTGAATGCAACTGTCTCTAAAACATAAACCCAAAACGATAGCGGTACATCAGTAAGAGACATCATTGATCGCACCATATCTAGTAAAGTACGATTACGACGTTCGGACACAGCATTACGCTGTGGTGTTCCAGGTGGCATGAGTTGCGAAACTATTCCGCATTGTTTCAAATGAAGACCAAACTCGTAACTCAAATATTCTCCTCCACGATCAGATCATAGAAATTTTATTTTCTTGTTACGATGATTTTCCACTTCACTCTGAAATTCTTTGAACTTTTCAAATGTTTCAGACTTATGTTTCATCAAGTAGATATACCCATATCTGCTCAAATCATCTATGAAAGTGAGAAAATAACGATACCCGCCGCGAGCCTCAATATTCATTGGACCACATACATCGGTATGTATGATTTCCAATAAATCTGTTGCTCGCTCCATAGTTCCGGAGAATGGCGTTTTGGTCATCTTGCCCATGAGGCACGGTTCGCAAGTACCAAGTGATTCATAATCAAGTGATTCCAAAAGTCCATCAGAATGGAGTTTCTTCATGTGTTTTATACCAATATGACCTAAACGGTAGTGCCACAAATAAGTTGCACTATCATTATCAACTCTACATCTTTTAGCTTCAATACTATGAATATGTGTATCTCCACTATCTAGATTCAAAAAGAATAGACCACTCTTTAAGGGTGCATGACCATAAAAGATATTACTCATATAAATAGAACAACCATTATTCTCCGATTTAAATGAATAACCGTCTTGCATCAAGCAAGATCCAGATATAATGTTCATGCTTAACGCTGGCACCAAATAACAATTATTCAGGTCTAATACTAATCCTGAAGGTAGATGTAGAGGTAGCGTGCCGACTGCGATCACATCGACTTTGGAACCTTTTCCCACACGCATCATCACCTCGTCCTTTGCCAATCTTTGCTTAATCTGTAGTCCCTGTTTCGAGTTGCAAATATTAGCAACAGAACTAGTATCAAATACCCAGGTACTACTGTGAGTATTAGTAAGGTACACATCAATAACATGTATATCACATATACCTTTGTTCACCTTGCCATCCTTCTTATCCACCAAATACTTGGGGCAGTTCTGCTTCCAATGACTAGTCTGTTTGCAGTAGAAGCACTCAGTCTCAGGCTTAGGTCCAGACTTGGGTTTCTTCTCCTAAGAAGCAACTTGTTTGCTGTTCTTCTTGAAGTTCCCCTTTTTCTTCCTTTACCCTTTTTCTTGAAACTGGTGGTCTTGTTGACCATCAACACTTGATGCTCCTTCTTGATTTCTACCTCCGCTGCCTTTGGCATTGCGAAGAGCTCGGGAATTGTCTTATTCATCCCTTGCATATAGTTCATCATGAAGCTTTTGTAGCTTGGTGGCAGTGATTGAAGAACTTTGTCAATGACACTATCAATAGGAAGATTAACTCCCAGTTGAGTCAAGTGATTATGATACCCAGACATTTTGAGTATATGTTCACTGACAGAACTATTCTCCTCCATCTTGCAGCTGTAGAACTTATTGGAGACTTCATATCTATCAATCCGGGCATTTTCTTGAAATATTAACTTCAACTCCTGGAACATTTCATATGCTCCATGACGTTCAAAATGTCGTTGAAGTCCTGGTTCTAAGACGTAAAGCATGGCACACTGAACTATCGAGTAGTCATCAGCTTTGCTCTGCCATACGTTCATAACATCTGGTGTTGCTCTTGCAACAGGTTTGGCACTCAGCGGTGCTTCCACGACGTAATTCTTCTATGCAGCAATGAGGATAATCCTTAAGTTACAGACCTAGTCCGTGTAATTGCTACCATCTTCTTTCAACTTTTCTTTCTCAAGGAACGCATTAAAATTCAACGAAACAACAACATGGGCCATCTATCTACAATAACATAGACATGCAAAAATACTATCAGGTACTAAGTTCATGATAAATTAAGGTTCAATTAATCAAATTATTAAAGAAATCGCACTTAGATAGACATCCCTCTAATCATCTAAGTGATCACGTGATCCATATCAACTAAACCATGTCCGATCATCATGTGAGATGGAGTAGTTTTCAATGGTGAACATCACTATGTTGATCATATCTACTATATGATTCACGCTCGACCTTTCGGTCTCAGTGTTCTGAGGCCACATCTGCATATGCTAGGCTCGTCAAGTTTAACCTAAGTATTCAGCGTGTGCAAAACTGTCTTGCACCCGTTGTATTTGAACGTAGAGCTTATCACACCCGATCATCACGTGGTGTCTCAGCACGAAGAACTTTCGCAACGGTGCATACTTAGTGAGAACACTTATACCTTGAAATTTAGTGAGAGATCAACTTATAATGCTACTGTCGATCTAAGCAAAATAAGATGCATAAAAGATAAACATCACATGCAATCAATATAAGTGATATGATATGGCCATCATCATCTTGTGCTTGTGATCTCCATCTCCAAAGCACCGTCATGATCACCATTGTCACCGGTGCGACACCTTGATCTCCATTGTAGCATCATTGTCGTCTCGCCAACTATTGCTTCTACGACTATCACTACCTCTTCGTGATATAGTAAAGCAATTACAAGGAGATTGCATTGCATACAATAAAGTGACAACCATATGGCTCCTGCCAGTTGCCGATAACTCGGTTACAAAACATGATCATCTCATACAACAAAATATAGCATCATGTCTTAACCATCACATCACAACATGCCCTGCAAAAACAAGTTAGACGTTATCTACTTTGTTGTTGCAAGTTTTACGTGGCTGCTATGGGCTGAGCAAGAACCGTTCTTACCTACGCATCAAAACCACAATGATAGTTTGTCAACTTAGTGTTGTTTTAACCTTCTCAAGGACCGGGCGTAGCCACACTCGGTTCAACTAAAGTTGGAGAAACTGACACCCGCCAGCCACCTGTGTGCAAAGCACGTCGGTAGAACCAGTCTCGCGTAAGCATACGCGTAATGTCGGTCCAGGCCGCTTCATCCAACAGTACCACCGAACCAAAGTATGACATGCTGGTAACCAGTATGACTTGTATCGCCCACAACTCACTTGTGTTCTACTCGTGCATATAACATCTACGCATAAACCTGGCTCGGATGCCATTGTTGGGGAACATAATAATTTCAAAAAATTTCCTACACACACGCAAGATCATGGTGATGCATAGCAACGAGAGGAAAGAGTATCGTCCACGTACCCTCATAGACCGTAAGCGAAAGCGTTAGCACAACGCGGTTGATGTAGTCGTATGTCTTCATGATCCGACCGATCCAAGTACCGAACACACGACACCTCCAAGTTCTGCACACGTTCAACTCGATGACGTCCCGCGAGCTCCGATCTAGCAAAGCTTCACAGGAGAGTTTTGTCAGCACGACGGCGTGGTGACGGTGATGATGATGCTACCGACGCAGGGCTTCGCCTAAGCACCACTACGATATAATCAAGGTGGATTGTGGTGTAGGGGGCACCACACACGGCTAAGGGATCAATGATCAACTTGTGTCTAGAGGTGCCCCCTGCCCCCGTATATAAAGGAGTGGAGGAGGGGAGGGCCGACCCTCTCTAGAGCGCGCCATGGGGAGTCCTACTCCCACCGGGAGTAGGACTCCCCCCTTTCCAACTTGGAGTAGGAGAGGGAAGGAAGAGGAAGGATGGAGGAAGGAAAGGGGGGACGCCCCCCTTCCCAATTCGGATTGGGCTTGGGGGGCGCCACCTCCCTTGCTCCTTTCCCCTCCTTTCCACTAAAGCCCAATAAGGCCCATATTCCTCCCGGGGGGTTCCGATAACTTCCCAGTGCTCCGGTATATTCCCGATCTCACCCGGAACCATTCCGGTATCCAAATATAGTTGTCCAATATATCGATATTTATGTCTCAACCATTTTGAGACTCCTCGTCATGTCCGTGATCATATCCGGGACTCCGAACTACCTTCAGTACATCAAAACACAAAAACTCATAATACGATCGTCACCGAACTTTAAGCGTGCGGACCCTACGGGTTCAAGAACTATGTAGACATGACCGAGGCATGTCTCTGGTCAATAACCAATAGCGGAACTTGGATGCTCATATTGGCTCCCACATATTCTACGAAGATCTTTATCTGTCAAACCGCATAACAACATACGTTGTTCCCTTTGTCATCGGTATGTTACTTGCCCGATATTCGATCGTTGGTATCTCAATACCTAGTTCAATCTCGTTACCGGCAAGTCTCTTTACTCATTCTGTAATACATCGTTCCACAACTAACTCATTAGTTAGAATGCTTGGAAGGCTTATAGTTATGTGCATTATCGAGTGGGCCCAAAGATACCTATCCAACAATCGGAGTGACAAATCCTAATATCGAAATACGCCAACCCAACAAGTACCTTTGGAGACACCTGTAGAGCACATTTATAATCACCCAGTTACATTGTGACGTTTGGTAGCACACAAAGTGTTCTTCCGGTAAACGGGAGTTGCATAATCTCATAGTCATAGGAACATGTATAAGTCATGAAGAAAGCAATAGCAACATACTAAACGATCAAGTGCTAAGCTAACGGAATGGGGCAAGTCAATCACATCATTCTCCTAATGATGTGATCCGATCCCGTTGATCAAATGACATCTCATGTCTATGGCTAGGAAACATAACCATCTTTGACCAACGAGCTAGTCTAGTAGAGGCATACTAGTGACACTCTGTTTGTCTATGTATTCACACATGTATCATGTTTCTGGTTAATACAATTCTAGCATGAATAATAAACATTTATCATGATATAAGGAAATAAATAATAACTTTATTATTGCCTCTAGGTCATATTTCCTTCAGAGTTCCCGGTTACGATGGGTGGTCGGGGGCCGAGCGATGCGCGTTTCTCTCATACGTACATGCGTGTGTGCGAGGCGTTGCGCTCTAACTGAACCCGAGCGAGGCATAGGGCTCTAACTGAACCTGAGCGATCGATCCCTTGCTATTAACTGAACCCGAGTGATTCCTTCGCTACTGCTGCTAACTGAAGCCGATCAATGCTGCCTCTTGATGAACAATGAGCGTTGTTGGGGGTTTGGATGAACAGTTCCCGGTGAGGGGTTGGATGAACAGGACCGTGTGGTGTTGCCGCTGGAGGAATAGTACCTCGATCGATCTAGCCAGTGGATGAACAGGACCCCGTGGAGGGGTGGATGAACATGACCTAATGGAGGGCTGGATGAACAGGACGACCTCGTGGAGGGCTGGTTGAACAGTAGCTGGTGGAGGGCTCGATGAACAGTAGCCCATGGAGGGGTGATTGAACAGGATCCCATGGAGAGGGTTAGTTGAATAGTAGCCGGTGGAGGAGCACGCGGTGGAGGCTGGATGAACAGGAGCCCGTGGATGAATAGTCGCAGGTGGAGGTTGGAGGAGGTCGACGGTGGATGAACAGTAGCTCGTGGAGGCTGGAGGAGGTCGACGATGGAGATGAACAGTATCCCGTGGAGTCCCGTTTTGTAGTACGCCACACCCCTCACGATGAACAGGACCCCTGTTTCAACCGTAGCGCTCCAACACAAGTCCGTTTCCTCCGTTTTGCGGTATGCCACACCCCTCCCAATCAACAGGACCCCGGTTCGACCAAGAGAAGTATGTTTCCTCCATTTTGTGGTACGCCAGACCCCTCCCAATGAACAGGATCCCGTTTCGACCATGGCCGGTCGAACACAAGGCCATTTCCTCCATTCTGCGGTATGCCAGGCCTTGTTTCCATCGGCTACTCTGTCCAAGCCGGTTGGCACCCAATGAATAGCACACGTTCCGTTGCCTCCTGATGAACACGACGCATTCTGTTGCCTCCCCATGAACATGACAACGACGCAGTTTCAACATTCCGACCCAGCCATGTACACGAGCCATGGTCGTAAGTATGCATGAGTAGGCGTTCGAGACCCCACCCATATGTACGTACGTGGCCGTATTTTCTTTCTTGCACCCTGGTTGTACGTACGTGTACATGCTACGGGCGCGCCTCTACTACGACATGTGCGCGCCTCTACAACGACACGTGCACGCCTCTACATCGACTAGTATGTACATACACGTTCGAGACCAGAATGACAACGCTATGTACGCTTCGACCAGGTGGGTCCCGACTATCAGGCTCTTCCTTGCGTGCGAAGATGTAGCTGGTGGGTCCCAGCAGTTAGGGGGCGAATCATTTTTTCCCTATAATATGGACGCACTTCCTTGCGTGCGAAGATGTAGCTGGTGGGTCCCAACAGTCGGGGGGGGGGGACGTTTTTTTCGTGAAATACGGTGGCCCGTACGATGGGTCCCTACTGTCATGTGGAGGAATCATTATTTTCCGCGTAATAAGGAGGCACTTCCTTGTTGTGGTCGTGGACCCAGCTGTCAGCCTCTCCACGTACAGTACTCTTCTGATGGAAGTCGTTCCTTGACCATGTTGACCATGCCGCGGCGAGAGCACCAGGGCAGTGTACGAGACAAGGCCTAGGAAGGGAACGACGCGGAGCCGGGGAAGACGCGGCAGTGGAAGCCCATGCAGAGAGGAGTATGAGGGTTCACTGGTTCGGATGCGGTGTGAGCCTACTGTCGCCACAGGGCTTGGCCAGCAGTGGGAGTAGTAGGGGCAGTGAGGCCTCAACGGCAGCACAGCCGGCCACTGGAGGAAGGAGCAGGCGGTCTCATCGGCGCTGGTTTGGGCGGCTGGTGCAAGAAGAGCAGCGATTGAAGAAGCAGCAGGGCCGTTCAATTCAAATCCAACAGTCACTACTGCTAGACTCATTTGTTGACTAAGTTGACAAAGCCCTGCATACGCGTCAACTTAGTAGGCCATAGGTCAGCCTCCGAACCGGTGCGCCCTAGATGTCAGTGGGAGGAATTATTTTTTCACATAATAAGGAGGCGGTTGATTGCGTGCGGCCAGGCCAGCGGAGGGAGTAGGGTGGGCCGATGAAGCATGTGCAGCATGACAGCGGGTCACAAGAGGAGGGAGCAGGCAGTCCCGTTGGCGCTGGTTTAGGCGGCTGGAGCAGGAAGATCAGAGATTGAAGAAGCACGTCGGTCGTTGGATGGACATCCAACAGTCAATGCTGCTAGAATTGTGTGTTGACTGACAAAGCCTTACGTAAACAAGTCAGCCTCGAAATTTATGGCGTGTATAACCCATTTGCTATTATTTTTATAATTTTTACTCATCTTCTAATTCATATGGAATTTATTGCAGCCCATTTTCCATTTTTAGAATTGCTGCCCATTTTCTTGTCAGTACCAAGGTTAAAAAATTGAACCAAAAATGTGCGAAATTTTGAAAATTCGCAAATATTTGCCGGGGAACAAAATATTCTTAATCCAGAAATTAGTAGCCATACTATAACAAATTTAAAAATAAATTAGTACTATGTCATGTTAAAATCCAATGAAATATAAAATATGAGTGAAGAACAAAAACAAAAAAAAGAAACTAATTTTCCCATTTACTTTCAACAGATACCGACCATACTCTTTGGCCAGGCTGGAATGCACCCCTCCTCGTCTTGAAATATTTGTAGAACAGTAAGTCGGAGAAAAAAATAGGCCTAGCTTGGGTATTCTTCAAAATAAAGTGTCCTACTATTTTCCCAAAGAAAAAACTGCTGGGCTGGTCATGTTGTTAGACGGGCCACAGAGACCGCACAACCTAGTTTATAGCATGCTCCTCCAAACAATTCCTCAAAAAAAAGTTGTGTAATTCTGTCGTTAATTTACTATACATTGAAAATGATGTGGGTCCCAGATATCAGCAGGGTGGATTAGAGTAAAAAACGAGGGGTGCATCTGAGTAGTAAAAGAGGCGCTTGCTTGTGTTCGGGGGTGAACCTGGTGGGTCCATACTATTATACTCACAACTACAGCCCTCTCCCGATTCACTATGTTGATAGGGCCGGACGGTGGCACCGCGGCGAGCGCACCAAGGCGGAGGATAAAGTGATGTCCCCAATGTGCTGGGCTGGGTTGGACATTCTTATTGAAAAATAAAAATGGATCGGAACTATTTACGACATTGACTACGATTTGCATGGGTCCGCTGGATGCAGGAAGAAAATGGTGGGAGAAAGAAGACTGGTCGCTATCTTTGCCTAAGAATTATATCGACTGAATGTAATGACACTATCATAGGAAATAATATCCTCCTGTTAAATCATGAATTTAAAGAACTCGTGCATGAGCATTTAGCTTTATTTATTTATTTACTTATTTATGTTTAGGGGACCATGAGCATATACCTAGGCCGGATTCATGTGAGAGCCTCCCTTCCAGTTAATTATGGTCTCCTCTATTGGGCCTTCATCAGGGGGTTGCATGTTATCAACAAGTGGAAAATGTGTTCCGTACGAAAAATAGTATGTGCTACGTACGGTATGGGGCACTAAAGGATCGGACCGTGCAACGACTTCGAAAACATTGTGTTTGTCGTTCTAACAACACATTTATTCAACCAACAGACGAAATATACTACTCATTGTACATTGAAAACAGCAGCAGCAGCAACCAGGGCTGGGGGTGCAACAGAAGCAATAAGCAGGCCAGAAGAGTAAAGACGCAACTCTCTCTTCCAAACCAAACATCAGCCATCATTACAAAAGGGCTACCAAAAAAGAACAAGTGTATGCGTCAAACTAAATAAAGATCCTACTACACCAAGTGTGCGCATCTAACTAACTGGCTCAGTTAGACGTTACTATTTATTAAGTTGTGGAAATTGGCTGACGGTTTGAACCAGATGGGTGCATGACAAGGGAAACTCCAGCCAGTAGGTCAAAGTCTGATACTTGTGACCCTCTCTCCTACTTTGGGCTGCAGAGCGTGGCAACACATATCAGGGTATGGTGCATGCAGAGACGCATGGTATGCTGTGTACACACATTTTTGCCTGATGAATGAAACCGCGCTGCCATCATGATCCTTGCCGTCGGTTATCTCCTGATTAATCGGATAATTCAGTCCGAGAAATAGAGAGCGTGTACCAAGGCTACTTGCCAGCCTCCAATAAAAAATTCCTGTAGGCCCAGAGAAGCTGGGATCCTGCTCAAAGACCTTGCAGTGACTGTGATTGTATTCCGCGAAACAACACATCCGGTACATGCGAACGATCATCAATTGTTCGTCATCATCTGATCGAGCCAGGAACCACCTACAACTGCCATGCCGCTTTTCTTTGAAAGGTTCTGGGATTAGGAAGGGTAGGGACACCATGCGGCCCACAACATCATATCAAGTTGGAGTAAAAAAGGCTCTTAATGTAGTCAATCTTAAGAACAACATGTTATGAGCATGAATAATTTTTCAGTAAATGTTGACAGTAATATAGGCAAGCCATCATGATATCATAGGAAAGTGACATACTGTTGTAACAACCGTTTGTAGCGATGACCGGAGTAGGCCAGCAATACGTCCAGCCATAGAAGGAGTCGACAACGTAAATGAAGCCCTCGTGTTCAATGGCATCAGAGAACCATGGAGGATGTATGATCCTGCGGTGGACGAGCAGATTTATCCACTTACTGCAGTGACCCGTCAGATAGGCAAGACCGCGGTTGAAGAACGCAATTAGCCTGAAGTCTTTATAATTTGTAGATCTTGTGGGCACTTGGCAGATTACAACCTTGAGCAAATCAAACTTGGTATCATGTTGGGTACTGTAAGATTCCCAATATTCAGGGCTGTGGTGCCAAAGCAGTGCAATGTTAATCGAAGGAGGGGGGATCAATCGCCGAGTGTAGACCCCCACGAGCATCCATCTACCTCCACCGTCGACTAGCACCATCCAAGACGTGTTCATGCTGACCCAATACATACCGTTAATGTAGTTGAGGGTGACAGGGATCGGATCGTAGTCAAGAGGGTTGATGCTCACCACCCTACAATCGTTATGCTGCATGACATGCCATTTCTGAAGATCGGGCGACATCAGCAAGCAAGGAGCTGGCTTAAAAAGCTTCGGCCTGAGGGCTTTGAGTAAACGGTACAGCCCCGATGAGCACGTGGTGAGTGGCATGGTACTGAGCTTGTCCACACGCGAAACAATGAGCTTGATTACCTCTGTGGGGAGTGAATTCTAGCCACTCTTTCGGTGGACGCTGCTCGGTTTTTCCATTGTTAGTGCTTGGGTTTCAGAAGAGGGGAGAGGCGCCTTAGTGGGGATGGAAGATTGGACGATTATGTGCGGACAAGGATGGACAAGCGAATATGTGCTGTGGGAAGTGGACAGGTGATGATGACTACAGCATGCCGCTTGACTTACGAGACACATACCAGCAGCGTAGGGTCATATCGATGCCAGACAACTTGCTTGAGTGATCACAGTACTGGTACTCCCTACAGTACCTACTACTATGCCCTAACTTGCTTGAGTAGAGTAGTAGTGGAGTAGGACTCTGCTCTACTACTAGCACCGGAGGGTTAGTATATTCTAATCTAAAATAGTTACAAGCTTCAATGCCCGAGTGTGGAATGACTATGAACCGCCATCGGTGGTAACTCCAATCCCCAGCAAACGTTCGCTGGCAGACATGTAAGTTGCAAACGCCCGCGACGCAGTTACAGTACGTGTGTAAGGGTGGCGGTTTTGTCAAATACTATGGCTTAAAGCAGGCCACCGTCAGATGGAAATCTGACGGTTACGTGGGATTCACCATGATTGAGCTCGTGGTGAACAATCACCAGATATCATTACTAAAAAAAGGTTAAAACACCCGGGGCTATAACTTGCACCGACTGACCACTAACAATGATACTAACATAGATGTAAAATGGTCAAAGACCGTTTCTATGTGGTGTTTGGAATTATATGCAAAAAAACTAGCAAGATGCACGTGCATTGCACGGAACATCAAGATGCATTTTTTTACAAAACACCTATTGTGATTGACCCATGCAGGAGTAATCCCATGTGTAAAAACTAATGATATCTCGAGAATTTTATCGGAAACATGGTATCTCGACCATTTCATCAAAAAATGTTATCTCGAGGAAGATGATAGATAAGGTGAGGAGGAGTGGGGGGTGGTGGTGACTGGTTGATTGACAGTGGAACCCACAGAGTACTTAGAATACAAGATTAAGGATGCAATTAACTTTTTATAGAGGGAGAATCATACACGCAATTAACTCAAATGGCTTGGACGTGACTATTATTCTCCAACGACAACCGGCAAATTTCCTCCCGCGGGCCGGATTAGGTTTCTCGGTTTGCACGCGGGTTTAACGGAGGGGTTTGATGGAGGTGAGGAGGCGTGTTCAGCCGGGCGTGCAGCGGGCTGTGCAATACTATTCGATTTGACAACTACTAGTATATTATAAAAAAGAAAGAAGAGTAGTAGAGATAGAGATAAGAGTAGAGATAGAGACTAGGGAGGAGCACCATCTAATGCTTCGTGTGCTACTCCTGCGCTCCATTCAGCGGCCACAATGTCCCCTACAACCACTCCCTCCTGCGCAACCTCCTCCTCAACGACATGGGCGACAACTTCAATGCCAACGGTGCTGCTCCCGTTGCACCGTATGTGTTTCTATCCTTCCTATTTGAAATCGTGGTAGAATTCATGTTTCTAGTCTGTGTCCTAGATTCAATCTATTCATCTACTATGCTAGTCCACAGGATTAGTTTAATCTCTATTATAGTCGTCATGATATATTTTGTTCTTATATTCAACTGGCGCAACGTCCCCTACAGCCACTCCCATTCCATGGATGGCCTGGTCGATGCCTCCAAGGAGCCCTTCGTCTACTGCTATGAGTGCCTGATGCCATTTTGGGGCTCGCCGGCGGAAATCGGGCATCACCTCACGCAGGCGTCCGTCTATCACTACTGGCCTGCGGCAAAGAACATCAAGTACGAGATGTGCTACCCGTCCGCCGTGCCAGAGTCGCTGGAGGATCACCGCCACCTGCTAGTCTCGGAGGACGACGACATCATCTTCCTATTGATCGTGGTCACCAGCGAGGCCCGCGCAGGCCGCCACCCTGTCTCTGTAGTGTGCGTCAGGGGCGACACCGCTGACGCTGACACTGACACGAGGCCGATGTATGGGTGCAAGCTCACTGTTACTACCCCTCAGAGGTACGTGGGCGGCGACACTGGCTACATCAAGCTGACTAGGACTGTGCCAAGCTGGGACCTTCCCGTCGATGTGGACATGGAAGACGCATGGTATGATCCCCCCCCCAACGTGGTGCACGGGGACTCCAAGGAGGTTCACCGGGACATATGCATTACCAAGTTAAATGTTGATCATTAGTCTTCGCTCAATGTAATCCGCTGTCTAAGCATGTGGAGACTTCCATGCATGATCTTGCTTTATTGGAGTATCGCCCATGAATAAAAGTGTATCCATTTATGGTTTAGTCTAGAATCTTCTGAAAGACTTATGATGAACCATTTCTTACATCTCCTCTGCCCCCTTCCAAGTCATCGTGATTTAATCCCTCCGTCTAGGTGTATAAGGGCATGGTTAATACTTAATAGTATAGCCAACTGTTGACTATAAGAAAGTGTCATGTCATCTGTAGCCAACATGTATAACAATCGATACTCAAAAACTAATTCCTAAAGATCATTTCTTGCAAAGCATAGTAAGTGTTATTTCTTCACAAGTTTTGGATGCAGGTTGAATAGCTGAGCACTTTTGTTTACAAAAGATACTTTTTTATCTATTTCACCCAGATGTTTGTGAGCTCTAGAGATGAAATAATATCCGAAGAAACCTATCGATACCCGTTACACATGAGATGACCCCAACATCCTTTGTCAAAATAAACAACTCCCCGATCAATGCATTTCACTATTCCGTGCAATGCACGGGCACCTTACTATAGATTAGTATGACCAAAAATTGAACTAACATTATATATAGTATGATAAATGCTGATGCATGTCACCTAAAATTATATCATTGAAAACTATGTTCAAATACGAATCCGACGATATAGTTTTTTTGACATGCACTAACATTTTGTCAGTTAAATCTTCAGTCAAATTCAATGGGGGACTAATAAACCACGACCGATGTAGTACTAGTGTAGAGGGTGGCACTGCACGCGAGTCTCACCCCGCTTGTGGCGCGATAGTAAAGTCGTCATATTACAAAATCCAACCACTCCTAGTAATAAGTGGCCTGGTAAAATAAACGGACAAGCAACCATCACATCCCTCCGTCCTTTTGCATTTCATCTCTCTGCATTTACTTTCTCTGGTTCATCTCGCACACTCGATCCCTAGCTACTACTCCTATTATCCCTAGCTACTACTTCTAGGGCTAGTTCTTTTGGCGGCTTAAAAAATAAGCTGCCTCTTCCCCAGCTTTTCCCATAAGACTAGTCACAGTGGAGAGTAACATTAAGGCACCTCACTCAATTATTTGGGCTTCTAAACTACTACTAGTACCTCCATCCTGGTTTATTCGTCACCATTGTAATTTGTGCTAAATTTTTACCAAAGATTTAACTGATAAAATTAGTGCATGTGACATGCACAAACATTTCATTAGTTAAATTTATGGTCAAAATTTGACACAGATTACAATGGAGACCAATAAACCAGGACAGAGGTAGTAGTTATGGGATTACTACTAATCTAGAAGCCTAAAAGAACTGGCCCCTGGTACTCCTAGTAGTAGTACTCAAGTTGGAATTCCAATTGCACGACACAACTTGTTAGGCAAAAAATTCGATACAGGGTGTAGGAAGCGGTTTGGGAATTTGCATGCCTTCCCGACCAGTGAGATACTACTCCGTACAAAGTACAATAGAGAATTAACCATAGAGAAGGAAGCTAAAAGTAAAAAATCAAACGAGCATTTTTGCATTTGTTTTGCATCGAATCATCTCACAAGCTTGACTAGTGATGTTTTTCTGCTTTTACAAAAACCGCATCGTAATGTTAAAACGTGCATTTGCACGTACATAAGTAATAGTATTACTCCCTCTGTCTAGGTGTATAAGTCTTCCCTCCTTCTTGGTCGCGGTGCACAACCAAAGATGACTTATTCACCTGGACGAAGGGAGTAGCACAGTCTGCAAGCATATATAGAGAAAGACGTGTAGTGCGATAGTATATAGTAAAGTTTGTGCTATATGCACGTACTTACAAAATGCATACAAATACACAAGGTTTCCAAACGTTTCCTTTTACATACTTAATTAAGGATGCTAATAATTCCCAAACGTTTGGGATTTATCATTTGCATCCCAAAACTAATGAGATCGCCTTAAAAAACTAAATTATATTCCTAATAAAAGCCACGACACTCGCAGGAGCGCTTGCGGCGCGCCACCAGTGCCCTGGTGCGTGGCCTTTTCCCAGCGCACCGACACAACGCCTCTTCCTCAGCCTCGCAACTCGCGATGTACTGATTGGCATCTTGCCGGCAGGCGAGCGCGATCTCACTAGTGTGGTGATCCGGCGCCAACAGGTACTCCTCCTCATTGGAAGCGTGCACCCGGTCCACATACCGCCAAGCGTAGATGAGGCGCTTGGGTCTGACTGCACTTAGGGCTTTGGCACGGGCGTCCTCCGCCACCCTCACAGCCCTTGCATGAGCCTTCTGCCAAAGAGCCAATTGCCTCACTCTCTCGGACGCGACATAGGCCTGCCAGGCAGCTTGCCCCGCGGCACGCTTCTCTTCCTTGGCCTTCTTCTCTACCTCTATTTTGACGCGCTTTATCGGAGGCAAAGCCTCCCATAAGGCGACATCCATTTCTTTCCAAAGCTCCTCAGCGTTGGGGGGCTCGGCGGGCGGTGCAGTGTTCTCCTCGTAGCGGGGAGCCGATGCGTCCTTCGACGCGCGTGCTGGCGAGATTGGGAACACTGACGTGTCCACCTCGGCGCGTCGCGGCGAGGAGCGAAACGCCGACGCATCCTCCTCGACTAGTGGCGGCGAGGAACGGAACATCGATGTGTCCTCCTCGACTAGTGGCAGCGAGGAATGGAACGACGACGCGTGACCGTCCGTGTGGTGCAGGGAGGGGCGCCTAGGGCTTGGGAGGGGGATGCCATGGTGGTCAACATGAGAGGGAGGGGGAGGAGATAGCGATGAACGTGAGCGTTCTTCCGATTACCGTGGGAGGCGCAGTATTTATAGCGAGCAATGGCACACCTACGTAATATATGGACTAAGCTTCACTCACTTAACTGCAGGTCCAGTTGCGTCACTCACATGCGGGCCAGGTGCCTGTTGGGCCCACATGTCAGTGACCCAATGCACCTACAGTTAAGTAACTGAAGCAGCTACGTCGACATATTTGTTGGAGTAAATTACGGGTGAGGGAAGGGGTGGAAATATTGTTGGTCACAAAGGATTGGACGAGCGCAGGGGAGGAGAGTCATGCATGCAACTTTTTTCCACACGGGGTGGAGTGGTGGGACTGCTGGAGGGAGAAGGAGAGTCAAGCAGACGTTTAGATTTCAAGGTGCACTAAATTATTGCGTGCGATGATTAAGGCTGGCCATAGTGGTGGTAATGCGGTACTCCCTCCTTTCCATTTTATAGGGCTTAATTTGGAAATCTCTTCAACCAAGGTAGATGATGAATGGTGCAATTAATTATGTAGTTTCAAAAGTACTTAATTAGTACTCTAGTTTTTCTCAAAAAATTTGTAAACCGATGCATTAATTACACCACATGCATGCATGACCACTCCTCTAAAAATCTCAGTTGGTGGTGATGGTATGTCTGCCTCTGGACAACGTGAGCCGTTCGATCTACTTGGAACCAACGGCTGAGATGTGTGGGCATAGAGACATGGCCTTGCCACGGAGGTACTGTATAGCAGATATTTACCCACCTCTACCACTGTATAAAATACGGAACTACTCATTCCAGCCTCATTTCCTTTCTGGTTCATCTCCTTGCATTATTGCCGACGGCAGCGAAGGTTCCTGAAGATGGAGTCCAGACTCTAGAAACCACTACAAAAACTATTCCACCGCCTCTATCTTGGTAAGAGTAGGTGAAAATTTTGAATCGAGCCCTTTAAACTAGAAGGGAGGTAGTAGTACTCTAATAGCTAACCTTGTTGTGATGACTAGATAGGACATGGCACGCACCTGGACGGAGGAACTAGTCTGCATTGTGCATTTAAGTTTTGTCTGAAGTCAATATACCTCTACTTTGACCAAACTTATAGAAAAATGTACATCAACATTCACAATGTCAAATCAATATTTTTATACTCATTATAAAACGTAGTTTTTATACTCATTATAATCAATATTGTAGATATTGATATTTTTAATATAAATTTGGTCAAAAACTTTGCAAACGGTTGACGGAAGTATAAAGGACCAGAGGGAGTATCATGCATGCGGAGTAGGCAAAAAAATTCTCATTTAGAGCCGGTCCAAGTCTTAATGGCACGACCACGCAAGGGAAGTGAAGGTCGTGGGAGGCGCGACAGTTGAGGGAATTAAGTGAAGTTACATCCACGCGCCGGCATGGAGTGCGAACAGGCAGAAGCTATACCGTCAGGCCTACGATATGGGTCTAGTAGACACGACATCTAGTGGGTCCCGCATAGTACTCGAGAATTCTTTGGAGGCTTGCAGCCGTTTATCTAGCGGGCAAGCAAACAACCCCACGCCGTTCGCACGCCCTACTCGTCCCCGTCTTCTACCTTACAATAGTTCACTCCCAGTCGTCCCGTCCTTTCACATTACACCAGTTCAACTTCTCCTAACCCTCTTCCAAAATCCATGGCCTCCCAAATCTCCATGGTCGCCGCTGAGTACCAGGTTAGAGCCATCAACGGCGATGAGTTCATCGTCATCTACACCCGTGGATCCGCGACGATGAAAGCATGCCTTGCTCGCTTCCTACACATGTTCAACAGTTCAAAGGATGAGTGGGTCGCTGGGCTAGATGTTGAGTACACCATTGTCCTAGAAAGCGAGAAGATTCTAAAGGAGGCAGAGAAGAAGAAGCCCGTCATGATCCAGGTTTGCGTACATAACGTGAGCTTGGTCTACCACATACGCCATTCCGACATTGAGTGCCGGGATTTTAAGAACTTCCTCAAGGATGAAAGAGTGAGATTCATTACTATAGACTTTAGGAAAGACAGGGATGTCCTGGGTCAGATAGGCCTCATTGTAGGCCAGCCCTTCGATCTCTAGAAGGCAAGCATGGTGTCCTCCTCTCAGCCTTCAATGCTGACCCTGGCAGCAACCATGATTGATCCTTTGTATGCTAAACTGAAGAAACCCCACCATGAGTTTCATCATGCATGGGAGTCAAAGACAATAGATGAAGATCACATCCTGTACGCAGGAATGGATGCCTACCTTTGTTTAAATATCTACAAGGGTTGGATGAAGAAGTAGAGCCCAGTGTCCGGTTCAAGCAAAGAAGCGGCAGCGAAGAGGAAGAGGAAGAGGGACGAGGACCAAGTCGAGGACGTGGACTCGGACTCCGAGTAAGGTGGCAGTGCCGTCGCTAATGCTGGTTCTACTACAGTGTCAAGCGGACTAGTTGCTTAGTTTTATTTCAGGGGTGTGTTGTGCTGAGACCCTAGCAGAACTATGTTTATGTTCTTTCTCATTATTAGAACTTTATGTTCTTTCTCGTTATTTGAACTCTTTAGTACGTAGAGTAGTACTAGTACTATGTCTTACTACTGTTCTTCTTGCAGTTGGTACTACTGCTCGTATCTTCGTGTTCCTACTGCATTCGTACTAGTAGTATAATTTCGGTCAGTCGATTTGTGAAAGAAGTTCGACGGAGCAAAGGAAGAAGACGGCAGAGAAGCTACCCCAGTATTTGTTGGAAATATTCCCTAGAGGCAATAATAAAGTGGTTATTATTATATATCCTTGTTCACGATAATTGTCTATTGTTCATGTTATAACTGTATTAACTGGAAACCGTAATACATGTGTGAATACATAGATCGTAATATGTCCCTAGTAAGCCTCTAGTTAACTAGCTCGTTGATCAATAGATGGTCATGGTTTCCTGACCATGGACATTGGATGTCGTTGATAACAGGATCACATCATTAGGAGAATGATGTGATGGACAACTGAAGGAAATATGCCCTAGAGGCAATAATAAAGTTATAATTTATTTCATTATTTCATGATAAATGTTTATTATTCATGCTAGAAGTGTATTAACCAGAAACATAATACATGTGTGAATACATAGACAAACATAGTGTCACTAGTATGCCTCTACTTGACTAGCTCATTGATCAAAGATGGTTAAGTTTCCAAACCATAGACATAAGTTGTTATTTGATCAATGGGATCACATCATTAGGAGAATGATGTGATTGACTTGACCCATTCCATTAGCTTAGCACTTGATCATTTCTGTTTACTACTATTGCTTTCTTCATGACTTATACATGTTCTTATGACTATGAGATTATGCAACTCCCGAATACCGGAGGAACACTTTGTGTGCTACCAAACATCACAACATAACTGGGTGATTATAAAGGTGCTCTACAGGTGTCTCTGATGGTACTTGTTGAGTTGGCATAGATCAAGATTAGGATTTGTCACTCCAATTGTCAGAGAGGTATCTCTGGGCCCTCTCGGTAATGCACATCACTATAAGCCTTGCAAGCAATGCAACTAATGAGTTAGTTGCGGGATAGTGCATTACAAAATGAGTAAAGAGACTTTCCAGTAACGAGATTGAACTAGGTATTGGGATACCGACGATCGAATCTCGGGCAAGTAACATACCGATGACAAAGAGAACAACATATAGTGTTGTGCGGTTTGACCGATAAAGATCTTCGTAGAATATGTAGGAACCAATATGAGCATCCAGGTTCCGCTATTGGTTATTGACCGGAGACATGTCTCGGTCATGTCTACATAGTTCTCGAACCCGTAGGGTCCGCACGCTTAAAGTTCTGTGATGATTGATTTTATGAGTTTATATGTTTTGATGTACCGAAGGTAGTTAGAAGTCCCAGATATGATCACGGACATGACAAAGAGTCTCGAAATGGTCAAGACATAAATATTGATATATATTGATATATTGGAAGCCTACATTTGGACATCAGAAGAGTTCCGGGTAAAATTGGGATTTTACCGGAGTATCGGAGGGGTTACCAGAACCCCCCGGGGGCTAATGGGCCTTGTTGGGCCATAAGGGAAAGATAGAGGGGCCAGCCTAGGGCAGGCAGCGCGCCCCCTATCCTTTGTCCGAATTGGACTAGGGGAAGGGGGGCGGCGCCCCACTTTCCTTCTCTTTCTCTCCCTTCCTTTCCCCCTCCTAGTAGGAGTAGGAAAGGGAGGAATCCGACTCCTACTAGGAGGAGGATTCCTCCTCCTGGCACGCCAACAAGGGCCGGCCGGCCTCCCCCTTGCTACTTTATATACAGTGGCAGGGGGCACCTCTAGACACACAAGTTGATCACAAAGATCTCTCCCAGCCATGTGCGGTGCCCCCCTCCACCATAATCCACCACGGTCATACTGTAGCGGTGTTTAGGCGAAGCCCTGCTGCGGTATCTTCCTTAACATCGTCACCACACCGTCGTCCTGACGAAACTCTTCCCCGAGCTCTACTAGATCGTGAGTTCGCGGGATGTCACCGAGCTGAACGTGTGCTGAACGCGGAGGTGCCGTACGTTCGGTACTGAGGATCAGTCGATCGTGAAGACGTATGACTACATCAACCATGTTGTCATAACGCTTCCGCTTAACGGTCTATGAGGGTACGTGGATGACACTCTTCCCTCTCGTTGCTATGCATCACCATGATCCTGCGTGTGCGTAGGAATTTTTTTGAAATTACTACATTCCCCAACAGCGGTATCAGAGCCAATTTTTATGCGTAGATGTTATATGCACGAGTAGAACACAAGTGAGTTGTGGGCGATACAAGTCATACTGCTTACCAGCATGTCATACTTTGGTTCGGCGGTATTGTTGGATGGAGCAGCCCGGACCGACATTACGCGTACGCTTACGCGAGACTGGTTCTACCGACATGCTTTGCACATAGGTGGCTGGCGGGTTTCAGTTTATCCAACTTTAGTTGAACCGAGTGTGGCTACGCCCGGTCCTTGAGAAGGTTAAAACCACTAACTTGACGAACTATCGTTGTGGTTTTGATGCGTAGGTAAGAACGGTTCTTGCTTAGCCCGTAGCAGCCACGTAAAACTTGCAACAACAAAGTAGAGGATGTCTAACTTGTTTTTGCAGGGCGTGTTGTGATGTGATATGGTCAAGATATGATGCTATATTTATTGTATGAGATGATCATGTTTTGTAACGGAGTTATCGGCAACTTGCAGGAGCTATATGGTTGTCGCTTTATTGTATGCAATGCAATCTCCATGTAATTGCTTTACTTTATCACTAAACGGTAGCGATAGTCGTAGAAGCAATAGTTGGAGAGATGACAAAGATGCTACAATGGAGATCAAGGTGTCGCGCCGGAGACGATGGTGATCATGACGGTGCTTCGGAGATGGAGATCACAAGCACAAGATGATGATGGCCATATCATATCACTTATATTGATTCATGTGATGTTTATCCTTTATGCATCTTATTCTGCTTTGTTTGACGGTAGCATTATAAGATGATCTCTCACTAAATTTCAAGATAAAAGTGTTCTCCCTGAGTATGCACCATTGCCAAAGTTCGTCGTGCCGAGACACCACGTGATGATCGGGTGTGATAAGCTCTACGTCCATCCACAACGGGTGCAGGCCAGTTTTGCACACGTAGAATACTCGGGTTAAACTTGACGAGCCTAGCATATGCAGATATGGCCTCGGAACACTGAGACCGAAAGGTCGAGCATGAATCATATAGTAGATATGATCAACATAGTGATGTTCAACATTGAAAACTACTCCATTTCACGTGATGATTGGTTATGGTTTAGTTGATATGGATCACGTGATCACTTAGATGATTAGAGGGATGTGTATCTAAGTGGGAGTTCTTAAGTAATATGATTAATTGAACTTAAATTTATCATGAACTTAGTACCTGATAGTATTGTGCTTATCTATGTTGTAGTAGATAGATGGCCCATGCTGTTGTTCCATTGAATTTTAAGGCGTTCCTTGAGAAAGCAAAGTTGAAAGATGATGGTAGCAATTACACGGACTGGGTCCGTAACTTGAGCATTATCCTCATTGCTGCGTAGAAGAATTACATCCTGGAAGCACCGCTAAGTGCCAAACCTGCTCCAGGAGCAACTCCAGATGTTATGAACGTCTGGCAGATCAAAGCTGATGACTACTCGATAGTTCAGTGTGCCATGCTTTACGGCTTAGAACCGAAACTTCAACGGTGTTTTGAACGTCATGGAGCATATGAGATGTTCCAGGAGTTGAAGTTAATATTTCAAGAAAATGCCCGGATTGAGAGATATGAAGTCTCCAATAAAACGCCGTTGAGGGAGTCCTGGATTAGGGGGTGTTTGGGTAGCTGCACTATACCTTTAGCCGGACTCCTGCACTATGAAGATACAAGATTGAAGACTTCGTCCCGTGTCCGGATGGGACTTTCCTTGGTGTGGAAGGCAAGCTTGGCGATGCGGATATTCAAGATCTCCTACCATTGTAACCGACTCCATGTAACCCTAACCCTATCCGGTGTCTATATAAACCGGAGGGTTGTAGTCCGTAGGCAATCAACTCCATACACAACAATCATACCATAGGCTAGCTTCTAGGGTTTAGCCTCCTTGATCTCATGGTAGATTTACTCTTGTACTACCCATATCATCAATATTAATCAAGCAGGATTAGGGTATTACCTCCATCGAGAGGGCCCGAACCTGGGTAAAACAAAGTGTTCCCTGCCTCCTGTTACCATCCGGCCTAGACGCACAATTCGGGACCCCCTACCCAAGATCCGCCGGTTTTGACACCTACATTGGTGCTTTCATTGAGAATCCTCTGTGCCGTCACAATCAGGAAGGATGCCTCCTCCTGTCTTTAAAGATGACGCCGTTGCTAAGGGAGCCTTGGCTGTCGGCCAAACCCTCCGGCTAGGTGGTTTCCTCATGACCGCCTGTTCGGCTGTTGCGCCGACGGTGACCTCTCGGGTCATCAAAAGCTACCTACACCAGCTCGGAGCTCGTCGAGCAGCTAGATCCAATGGAGCTCTCTTCCGTAAACAAGCTCTTGGATCGCATCGCCGCCCTGGGGGTCGCTACGGATTACGACCAGGTTGGGCTTAAACCCGACCTAAGAGAAATTAACTCTCCCCAAGTCACCCACCACGTTGCCGTGGTAGAGGCGCAGTGCGGCGACCCTTCATCTATTTTAAGGACTAGCTACGTCCGAATTCCCGACTCCTCCAAGCCGGATACCCGCAGAGAGGAGGATGTAACTCAAGACCTGAGCTTAGTATCAGGCAACAGGCTAGATTCGTTGGACAACCTCCAAGAATCCGAACTTCAGAGTTCGGAAACTCTCCGGCCTCCGAATCTTGTATTGGGTGAGGTTTCAGATTCAACGACACCCGCCCACCCGAACATAAGCGATCTCTCCCAAATCAGGCAAAGGCCCAAGGAAACAGTACATCATTACTGGGCCAGATTCCTCCTGGTTATGAACAGGATAAAGGATTGCCGCGAGGGAGACGCAATCTCTATTTTTTGCAGTAATTGCACAGACGAGGGAATCCTTAACGCCGTAAGTCGTCGTGATATTACACGCTTCGCTGACTTGGCGTCCATAGTACAAAAATACTGTGCGATGGAAAGCGCCTGGAAAACTGAAATAAAATTTTGGGACAATCCGGCCTTGAATAGTAATCCCGTCCGAACTAAGAGGGTGCATCATCATAGGACACCCGGGATAAACACCAAAAAGCCAAAACCCTCTACAGGGCATGGAACTGTACTGGAAAGGTGGCTTGATGGACCCTGTAGAATTCACAGTACAGAGGACGCCATAGCAACTCACAGCCTTAGAGCATGTTGAATTTGAATATAACTCAACTTGAATATATCGTTGACTGGGTCATGGTGCCGCTGAATCGAGTTCTTTCCAGTGCAACCACATTTGCCTTTATGGGAAGGCCTTGATTCGGTCCATTGGCACGGCCTCTGGTCGGTGCCTCCATCTAGGGAAGGTTATGTCGTGCTTGCCCTGGCCCGGTAAGCAGACATAATCTTGTGTGCTCGTTGATGAGATTATGGTACCGAGTCCCCGAGTGGGAGTGTCCCCGAGTGGGAGTTTGACCATGACAGTGGTCGGGGTGTCTTTGGTAGACACAGGGCCACCCAGGACCAGCCCGTTGGGGATTTGGGTCGGAGCGGCCGGGAGAGTGCTGTGGCAATGGAGGTTTTTTTTCGGAATGCCGTTGGTCCACCCAAACGGGAGTGCGAGGCCATGGGTTCCGTGGTGTGGGTACAGTGTGCTATCTCTGCAGAGTGTATAATCTATCGATAGTCGTGTCCACGGTCACGGACACCTCGTAGTAGGTCCCACCATGAGTCAACGATTAATAAAAATTGCACACTAAGCTGTAAACTATGCATTGTTGACGATGACAGAAGGCCATCGAGGAGATTGGGATGAGATAATGATCGTGGTGGTGATCGCCGTAAGGATCACAAGTCATTTTGTTAAAGACCACGTTGGTGGTGTATTTTACCACGTTGGTGGTGTGTTTTACCACGTTGGTGGTGTTTGTGATCTGAGGGTGATCACGGTTGGTAAGTTGTCCTGAGGGACGTTCGAGCATGATCACAGCATGTTGACATATAGTGTGCATCATTAATAATTGGTTAAATATCATGATATTGTTTTTCATTATGATTATGCTTGTTGTGAGCATGCGAGTACATTCAATGTACTGACTTGGCGTGTCATGCCAGATTTCAGGAAAGTCTCGTTGGAAAGGAGCGCTGTTCGAGTCTAGATCGTTTCCACATCGGTGTCCCTGTGATATGGAGCTTCCTCTAGGACGTTATTCCGCTGCCACATAGTTGTTCGGATCGAGGCCCCTTTATGTTCACTAAATAATGTACATATTGTTCAGTTGCACCGAGTGTGCCGCTTGGCCTCGACCGCTGTTGTAATATGAACTCTGTTCCGCTAGCATCAATAAAGCGGTTGTTTTCTGTACCAATATGTTGTGTGTTGCCAGAAGACATGGTCTCTGGGCTGGCAATGCAAGGTAAACCGGTCGCTCTGAGCCGGGGTGCCACAACGATTGGTATCAGAGCCGCGCTGACTGTAGGCCATGCTAGACTACGACGTGTTAACTGGACGCTAGGCGCGAGTAAATTTGAGTACCGGTAGCAGTTATAGATGGTTGTTGCATTCTAGTCATTTGATTATTATTGTTATGCTAACCTGCTAATGGTTGTGAGTGTAGATGGCTCCGGTGTCGTATCTGTGCCAGTTGCAGCTGATGTCGTACACGTCACCGCACCTTCTCCGCAACGTGTGGTGTCGGCTGTACCCTCACAGAGACGAACCAGTCTACCGTGTGTGCCGGGAGCGTCTAGCAGACTCAGTGTATGAGTATCACGCAGTGGTTACTCTGCGCACCAGTTCCAATTCCGGCTCTTACACTCGCACTTCTCAGAGCGGTTCTGCCTCCACCACTTCTCAGGCTGTCCAGTTTGCTGCATTTGATGTCCTTGTCGAGCTTTGTTATACCGAGGTTCAAATGCAGCACCACCCAGGTTTCTATTACTACCCATATCTACACGACAACGGTCGTGTCTGTTTTCTTCTCGTTGACCCGGAGTCTGATAGTGTTGCTAGCCATCTTGCTCGCTATATCACTGCTAGCTATCTGATGATCCACGAGCTGGCTCGAGAGCTGACTCATCCCCATACTGCTTTAGCCGCTACCTTGGTCACTACTAGATCCACCACTACTCCGTCCTCACTGGGATTTACCCCTTATGTCCCAGTTAGTTCTAGCTCCCCTATTTCGCCAGTTACTCCCCCGAGTAGCACAGGCGTCTCGGCCGTGAACCCTCTCAGTGCTCCTGCCGAGTGGGTCTCACTTCTTGCTACCTCTGCCCCTGAGGGAGAGCCCTCGAGGCAGTGTCGTCGTGTTACCTTTAACCCGGAGGTTTCCTTTACTCACGTTAGCTCGGGATCCGAGACCGCTTCAGGGGAGGACACGGCAGCACCAGCAGAGCAGTAGTGTCTTTGAGTATTCGCAGTCGTCTAGATGGGGTACTGATGTAGTTGTACGAGTCATGATGCTCCATGTATGAGAGTAGTAGAACCAGTCATGTTTTTCAATTTTCATGTATGAGTCTATGTATAATTATGTTGGGACTTTAATCGCCGTATTTTCTTCGCTCTTTTGTCTTTTTCGAGATTTGTTGCTGGCTTTTCCCCAATTTTATTCTTGGATGTCTCTCATCTCGATTGTGTTGTCTTGGGGAAAATCCTCAATAGGATGACGCGGGGAGGCAGCAGTAGCAATGTTCGTGAGGGAACTCCTATTCGTCGTTCCGCACGACAGGCATGATATTCTCCCGAGCCGTACGTTCAGCCACCACCTCCACCACCTGATCCTCCCTCCACCGAGCAAGTTCTGCGTATGTTTGAAGATAAAAGGAACAATGATCTGATTGAAATATTGAGAAGTGTGCAAGCTATGGTTGGACAGAATGGAAATCAGAATGGTCATCACTCAAAGTTGTTAGATTTTTTCAGAGGACCAATCCACCCAGTTTCAGTCAGGTTGTTGACCCATTGGATGCAGACGATTAGTTGCGCACCATGGAGAAAAAGCTTGAGATCGCCCGTACTGAAGGAAATGATAAAGTCCCATTTGCAACCCATTACCTTGAAGGTGCAGCTGCCATATGGTGGGAAAATACAAAATCCATGTGGCCGATTGATGAGGAAGTCACCTGGGAAAAATTCAAGGATAAGTTCCGCAAGTATCACATCCCTACTGGAGTTATGAAGGCCAAGCAGCGTGAATTTCTCGCGCTCGTCCAAGGAAAACAATCTATGGCTGAGTATCTGCAAAAATTCAATCATTTGGCCTGTTACTCTATGTATGACGTGGCCACTCAAGAAAGGAAGATTGACAGATTTCTTGGAGGTTTAAATCCACAACTTCAGTGTGCCCTCAGTATTTTTGATTTCACCGATTTCCAAACTCTGGTGGACAAGGCGTTCATTGTTGAACGGGAGCACAAGCTTATATCGGATAATAGGCCGGCTAACGACGACAACAAGTGCAAGTTTGAGCCAAAGAAGGATGGACAACCTGTGCAAAAGGCTTGTACTTGGCAGCAGACTCAGGTGGAATACAGGCCAAATTGGCAGCAGAATGTTAACAGGACCACCACTCAAGTCAAGAATATTGTAACCAGTCCAACACATGAGGAGCGCCAGCGCAATAATAATTATTTCATTTGCGGGTAGCACGGACATTATGCCAAACAGTGCCCCAAGAACCACAAGGTGAATGCCCCGAGCAGGCCACAAGTCAACTTTATGGAGTCAGGGACAACCCAACAAAACTTCACTGGGCACAGGAATCATATCTCCACCGATGAAGCCCAAGAGAAGCCAGAAGTCGTCATTGGTATGTTTTCTGTTAATGACATACCTGCAGTAATTCTATTTGACTCTGGGGCTTCCCATTCTTTTATTTCTCGGAGTTTTGCCGCCCAAAACAATTTTCCTTGCACCATTTTGGGCAAAAATATGCTGGTACAAACCCCGGGACATATAATCAAGAGCAATCTAGTCTGCCATGATCTGGAGATCAATATCAACGGGGTATACTTTCCAACATCTTTGATAATCATTGAGTCTGAGCAGTTGGATATTATATTGGGTATGAATTGGTTGACCAAATATCAAGTTTGCATAAACTGCGCAACCCAAGAAGTCAATTTGACCAGTCTGGATGGGAAGCTCACCAAATTCTATGCTCGCAAGCATGTACCCAAGCCAGAACTAGTTTGCACCTCTGTGGTGGAGTTGGAATTTATTCCTGTGGTCAGTGAGTACCCTGATGTGTTTCCAGAAGAACTGCCAGGCATGCCACCAGATCGGGAACTGGAATTTGCCATAGATCTTGTGCCTGGAACCGCACCATCATACAAGAAGTATTACTGGATGCCCTCACCAGAATTAGTGGAGCTAAGGAAACAGCTTGACGAATTACTCCAGAAAGGTTATATTCGTCCCAGCTCTTCACCATGGGGGTCACCTGCAATTTTCGTGGGCAAAAAGGATGGCAGTCTCCGTATGTGCATAGATTATCGCCAGCCGAATGAGGTCACCATCAAAAATAAATACCCGCTGCCAAGGATTGATGATCTGTTTGATCAGCTCAGTGGGGCTAAAGTATTCTCAAAAATCGATTTACGGACCGGATATCACCAGCTCAAGATTAAAAAGGAAGATATTCCTAACACCGCATTCACTACACGATACGGTCTTTATGAATATACCGTGATGTCCTTTGGTCTCACCAATGCCCCTGCCTTCTTCATGCATATGATGAACAAAGTGTTCATGGACTTCCTCGACAAATTCGTGGTAGTCTTCATCGATGACATCCTCATTTACTCCAAGGATGAAGAAGAGCATAAGGATCACCTCCGAGCAGTGCTACAACGACTCCGCGACCATCAGTTATACACCAAGTTCAGTAAGTGCGAATTTTGGCTCAAGCAAGTTGGGTTTCTCGGACATGTATTATCCGCCGAAGGTATAGCCTAGACCCAAGCAAAGTAAAGGATGTGCTCGATTGGGTACCACCCACGACCGTAACACAGATCCGGAGTTTCCTCGGATCAGCTGGGTACTATCGCCGTTTTATTGAAGGGTTTTCCAAAATTGCTAAACCCATGACAGAGCTGCTCAAAAAGGATACAAATTTTAAGTGGACCGAGGACTGTGAGAAGAGTTTTAATGAGCTAAAGACATGTCTGACCACCGCACCTGTATTGACTCTTCCAGACATCTATCGCAACTTTGATGTGTACTGCGATGGCTCCAGACAAGGTATTGGTTGTGTGCCGATGCAAGACGGCAAGGTAGTAGCATATGCATCACGCCAGCTACGACCACATGAGGGAAATTATCCTACTCATGATTTGGAATTGGCTGCAGTGGTTCATGCATTAAAAATTTGGAGACACTATCTCATTGGAAAAAGGTGCCAAATTTTTACCGACCACAAAAGCCTCAAGTACATCTTCACTCAGCCAGATTTAAATCTCCGTGAGCGAAGATGGTTAGAGTTGGTCAAGGATTATGACCTTGGAATAAATTACCATCCTGGCAAGGCCAACATCGTTGCCGATGCGCTTAGTCGAAAGCCCATCAGCTTAAATGCCATATTAACATCATTGCCCACCGAACTTCAAGAGGAGATTGCTCAGCTCAACTTGGTCATCATGGATGCTGAACTCGCTAATATTTTGGAAGTTACCCCCACACTTGAGATGGAAATCCGCAAGGCCCAGCCAGGTGATGCCGAGCTGCAAAAACATGTCAAGGGCCAGATGGCAAGGCAGCCCCCATATTTCTTCAAGGACAAATTCAGTACCCTCCGGTTCCGTGGATGAATTTGTGTACCAAATCAACCGGACTTGAAGAAGAAAATCTTGTCAGAAGCACATGAATCCTCGTATTCCATTCATCTGGGAGGTACGAAAATGTATGAAGA
The DNA here is from genome assembly GCF_018294505.1 of Triticum aestivum. NCBI lineage: Eukaryota > Viridiplantae > Streptophyta > Magnoliopsida > Poales > Poaceae > Triticum > Triticum aestivum. The sequence continues at coordinate 460,754,884 of NC_057809.1, forward strand.
CCTTAAAAAATTATTCCGGTGGGATGGAATGAAGAAAGACATTGCCTATTTTGTAGCTTGTTGCGACATATGCAACAAAGTGAAAGCAGATCATCAGAAGCCAGCCAAACTTCTCCAATCGCTGCCACTTTCACAGTGGAAGTGGGATGATGTTTGCATGGATTTCATCACAGGATTGCCTAGGACTCAGCGAGGCAAAGATGCAATCTGGGTTATAGTAGACACTCTTACCAAGGTTGCTCACTTCATCCCAATCAGCACCAGATACAGAGCAGATGAACTTGCACAACTGTATGTATCCAGAATCGTCAGTCTGCATGGGGTACCCCGGACTATCACTTCCGACCGAGGTTCTTTGTTTACCTCCGCTTTCTGGTTCAGTCTCCATCAAGCCTTGGGGACAACACTGAAATATAGTACTGCTTATCACCCTTAGACGGATGGTCAGATAGAGCGAGTAAATCAAATACTCGAAGATATGTTGCGAGCCTGTGTGCTAGCCAACGGAGCTAAATGGGAAGATTGCTTGCCATACGCCGAGTTCTCGTATAACAACAGTTTTCAGACCAGTCTAAAGATGTCATCATATGAAGCTATATATGGTCATAAGTGCCGCACTCCTCTAAATTGGTCTCAAGCTGGAGATAGTCGTATCTTCGGAACCTATCTCATGATGGAAGCTGAGAGACAAGTCAGGGAAATCAGAGACCGACTGCAATTGGCCAAATCCTGTCAGAAGAGTTATTATGATGGAAAGCATCGGCAGGTCAGTTTTGAACCCGGAGAACACGTGTACCTCCGAGTTACTCCTATGAAAGGAGTTAAGCGATTTCAGACTCGTGGAAAGCTGGCACCCAGATTCATTGGTCCATTCCCGATTATGTCTCGAGTGGGTACAGTTGCTTATCAACTGGAACTACCCCCAGAGTTGGCAGACATACACAACGTGTTCCATGTTTCGCAATTGAGACGATGCATATCCCCGCCTAAGAAAAGGACTGCAATGGCTGAGATAGAATTGGCAAAAGATTTAACTTATGAAGAAAGACCATTCAAAATTTTGGATCAAGTGGAAAGGGTCACTCGCAGCAAAGTCAGAAAATTTTACAAAGTTCAGTGGGAGCATCACACAGACTCAGAAGCAACTTGGGAGCAGGAAGAATTCCTTAAGGGCCAGTATCCGGAGTGGTTTTCCCAAGCAACCGAATCTCGAGGACGAGATTCATTCTAAGTGGGGGAGGTTTGTGACAGCCTGGTTTTTGCCCTCTCCTATTTGTTTGAGTTTTCATTTGAATTTTTTTTGAAACTTGGAGTTCTTGAGTCTTTTCATTTGGACTTAAACACTTGGGCATCCTTGGCTTTCACCCAAGTGCTTCATTTCTCTCCCAAACCATCATATCACTTCTGATCCACCTCAAAATAATCTTTGGAATATTTTTCTTAAATGAAAAATATTCATTTTCTCTCAAAAACCCTAAGCCAAATATGTTTGCTCCAAAGCAACCCTAATTTTTATTGCTCAGAAAATTCTAAGATAATTCACAAATATTCTAGAGACCCTAGGGCACCTCCCTGAGCAAAAATATTTCATCACTTTTTGGAATATTTTTGCTACAGAAAATCTTTTCTGTTCTGGACAGAAATGGTGGTTTCTACAGCAACTACCATTTTACTTACTCCTTTTGACCTGAACTTTCTTGTGCTTATTTACCTTAGTAACTCTAGCTAGCCTCCAAAGCACAGCTCCAAACACCCAGCCATTTGACCATAGTAACATCACAAAGTTACTGACCAGAAACTTACCTGGTTTGTAAAATCTTCTCTACTGCACCTGGATCCAAACCAAACCATGGTAAACTTCAAAACCACCACGAACAACATGCCAGACATGATTTTTGGACGAAGGCTGGCCTGAGGAGAGAGTTCGCGCGGTGACCACGCGTGTCCATGATGCCAGGCATGCGTGTCAACGTGCTCTGGGTGCCGCCGAACGCTCTGTTCGCGCGTGCTCGCTTCCCCCACCTGCCCAACCTTGCTAAACTTCGCCCCCATCATCGTCTCGACGCCCTTAACTCCTCCCTGGCACTCGCCGACGCCGGAGCTCGCCGTAGCGAGCACAGGCAAGGTCTGGCCAGCCCAACAGTGTGGAGCACACTGTGCTCGTCGTCACCCCCTTGATCCTGTGCTCTTCTCCGCTCGCCCACAGTGGCCGCGTGGCCTCCGTCGCCTTCTCCCCCTCTCACTGACACCGCTCGTCACCGGGCGCCATGGACAGGTGTCTACCGGCGGAGCCCGAAGCACCCTCGCCGCTCGCCTATATATAGAGCCCCTCCCAACCTCCTCGAGCATCCTCCAGCACTCACACACACTCCACGGTCGAGTAGGAAGCCGTAGCCCCGCCAGGCAGGCCTTGGGCCGCCGTCCCTGAGCTCGAGATCACCGGCGATCCCCTCTGGTTACTGCGGTAGCTCCAGCCCCTCCCAGTCCTGGGCGACCCCTCCAGGGCCTCCGCCTCTCTCCGGTGAGGCCGTCTTGCCCGCTTGGATCCTCTGGAGTGGCCCCTCCTCGCCGCCTTCTTCAACTCCGACGACCCCCTTGTTCTGTCGCCGCTCACGAGCTAGATTTCGACGCCGTCCGACCACCGCTAGCCACGCTACGGGTACAGGCAGGTGCGCCTCGACCTCCTCTTGCCATCCCTCCCTCTCGTTTTGGCCAAAGAGTCCTCGTCGCCTGCGAGAGCTCCAGCGAAGTCGTGGCCATCTCTGTTTCTCTCCCCCTCTTCCCCCACCTGACTAGCGGGGCCTGCTAGTCAGCCACTCAGTATGCGCACGAAGCGGTACGAGTGGTGGCGCCCCTGGGCTTTACGCCTTCGACGTCACCCCCTAGTCTGTTTCTTTTATTCACATTCATTTGAATTTACAGAACACTTGAAATAGTTATAACTTTTTAACCATAAGTCCAAATGAATTGATTCTTTTTGCATTGTGTTCTTTGAAAGAAAATCGAACATGTCACCAAAGATGAGATTTTTCTGAGCTGTTTAGAATTTCTGGTGAATTTCAGAAGTGTTCTTGATATTTTCTTTTTGTGTTTAAAATTATTTTCAAAAGGCGAGGCTTGTCTTGAGGATCACCAGGAGGCTTGTGAACCTCATCTACACTAAGGCAAGCCACAACAACATTTTTATGGTGCCATTTCAATATTTGTGATTTTCTCACTTGAATGAAATGATTAATCCATGCATTTAAATAATTATTGAGTTATTTGCATTTTGTTAAATGTTGGATAATTGTTATGCTTGATTTACAGAATGGTTGACACTAGTTTAGTGGATAAAGCAAGTTAAGATATGATGTTAGAAATAATTTTGTTATGCATGTTATTAGTTATTTATCTATGTTTTTGCCTCCCTAAAATTGATAAAAATTTGTTAGACAATATTTTGTTAAAAGCTTGTTAAAATCATAATACTTGTTTTACAGAATGTTTGAACCTAATTTAGTGATAAAGAAAGTAAGAGTTGTTGATAGTGAAATCTTTTGTTATGCATATGGAAAAGTTATCGGAGTTACTTTCTTGCGTAAGAAATTAATGAAACTTGTTGCTGAATATTTTGGTCAAGTTGTGTGTCACTTTGAGCTAGTAGAGTAATGTGAGTTGTTGACGGTTAAGCTTGGTGTGTATATGGAAGACATGGGTCATTTTATCATTATATGATGCATGTGTTGTTTGGCATTTCATGGCATGCTATGACACCGGTCATTTTTATTTGAATTTGAATATAACTCAACTTGAATATACTGTTGACTGGGTCATGGTGCCGCTGAATCGAGTTCCTTCCAGTGCAACCACATTTGCCTTTATCGGAAGGCCTTGATTCGGTCCATTGACACGGGCTCTGGTCAGTGCCTCCATCTAGGGAAGGTTATGTCGTGCTTGCCCTGGCCCGGTAAGCAGACATAATCTTGTGTGCTTGTTGATGAGATTATGGTACCGAGTCCCCGAGTGGGAGTTTGACCACGACGGTGGTCGGGGTGTCTTTGGTAGACACGGAGCCACCCAGGACCAGCCCGTTAGGGATTTGGGTTGGAGTGGCCGGGAGAGTGTTGTGGCAATGGAGGAGTTTTGTCAGAATGCCATTGGTCCACCCGAATGGGAGTGCGAGGCCATGGGTTCCGTGGTGTGGGTAAGTGTGCTACCTCTACAGAGTTGATAATCTATCAATAGTCGCGTCCACGGTCACGGACACCTCGTAGTAGGTCCCACCATGAGTCAACGATTAATAAAAATTGCACACTAAGTTGTAAACTATGCATTGTTGATGATGGCAGAAGGCCATCGAGGAGATTGGGACCAGATAATGATCGTGGTGGTGATCGCCGTAAGGATCACGAGTCATTTTGTTAAAGACCATGTTGGTGGTGTGTTTTACCACGTTGGTGGTGTGTTTTACCACGTTTGTGGTGTGTTTTACCACGTTGGTGGTGTTTGTGACCTGAGGGTGATCACGGTTGGTAAGTTGTCCTGAGGGACGTTCGAGCATGATCACAGCATGTTGACATATAGTGTGCATCATTAATAATTGGTTAAATATCATGATATTGTTTGTCATTATGATTATGCTTGTTGTGAGCTTGCAAGTACATTAAACGTACTTACCTGGTGTGTCATGCCAGATTTCAGGAAAGTCTCGTTGGAAAGGAGCATTATTCGAGTCTAGATCGTGTCCACATCGATGTCCCTGTGATATGGAGCTTCCACTACGACGTTATTCCACTGCCACATAGTTGTTCGAATCGAGCCCCCTTTATGTTCACTAAATAATGTACATATTGTTCAGCTGCACCGAGTGTGCCACTTGGCCTCGACCGCTGTTGTAATATGAACTCTGTTCCGCTAGCATCAATAAATCGGTTGTTTTCTGTACCAACATGTTGTGTGTTGCAAGAAGACATGGTCTCTGGGCTGGCAATGTAAGGTAAACCGGACGCTCTGAGCCGGGGTGCCACAACGAGGCGGCGACGGACGAGACGAGCTTCCTTGCCGTCCCCGATAAAGTGAGAGGGCACGTCGGTAGCGCATTAAATGCATTTGTCCTACGGTGCCAGGCGATAGACTTGTATACAGTATAAACTTTCCACCTCATGTGTGCCACTTTGGTGACCCCTTTGGCTATAAAAGGACGCCCGAGGCATACTATAGAAGGATTCAAACTTTTTGGACCTTGCATGCTTTCTAGCTAGTCCAAGAACACCAGATAAACACAAACCAACAAGAGTAGGGTATTACGCATCACTTGCGGCCCGAACCTGGATAAACTCCCTCGTGTTGATCTTCTAAACCCGCTCTTTCCATAGCCTACACCCGCCAACCGTAGAAGGGATTCCCTGTGATCCCATAGGTGTCGGTCTCACCGATACAGGGAGGGCAGCCACACCCCTTCCCCTAGCGCAGCCCTCCCCCTCTCCAACACCTCCTCCTCCTCCGTAGTGCTTGGCGAAGCCCTGCCGTAGAACTGCAAGCTCCACCACCACGCCGTCATGCTACCGGAGCTCTTCCTCAACTTCTCCTCTCCCCTTGCTGGATCAAGAAGCAGGAGACGTCCCCAGGCTGTACATGTGTTGAACGCGGAGGCGCCGTCCGTTTGGCACTTGATCGGATCTTCCGCGATTTGAATCGCCGCGAGTACGACTCCATCATCCGCATTCCTTGTAACGCTTCCACTTAGCAATCTTCAAGGGTATGAAGATGCACTCCCTCTCTCTCGTAGCTAGCATCTCCTAGATTGATCTTTGTGACACGTAGGAAATTTTTGAATTATTGCCACGTTCCCCAACACTGGCATCATGAGCTAGGTCTATGTGTAGATTCTATGCACGAGTAGAACACAAAGTAGTTGTGGGCGATGATTTGTTCAATTTTCTTACCGTTACTAGTCTTATCTTGATTCGACGGCATTGTGGGATGAAGCGGCCCGGACCGACCTTACACGTACGCTTACGTGAGACTAGTTCAATCGACTAACATGCACTTGATGCATAAGGTGGGGTCTGTCTCTCCCACTTTTGTCGGATTAGATTCGATGAAAAGGGTCCTTATGAAGGGTAAATAGCAATTGGCATATCACTGTTGTGGCTTTTGCGTAGGTAAGAAACATTCTTGCTAGAAACCCATAGCAGCCACGTAAAACATGCAACAACAACTAGAGGACGTCTAACTTGTTTTTGCAGGGTATGTTATGTGATGTGATATAGACAAAAGGATGTGATGTATGAGATTGATCATGTTCTTGTAATAGGAATCACGACTTGCATGTCGATGAGTATGACAACCGGAAAGAGCCATAGGAGTTGTCTTAATTTATTGTATGGCCAGCGTGTCAATGAAAATGCCATGTAATTACTTTACTTTATCGCTAACTGTTAGCCATAGTAGTGGAAGTAATAGTTGGCGAGACAACTTCATGAAGACACGATGATGGAGATCATGGTGCCATGCTAGTGACGATGGTGATCATGCCGCGCCTCGAAGATGGAGATCAAAGGCGCAAGATGATATTGGCCATATCATGTCACTTTATGATTTGCATGTGATGTTTGTCATGTTTACATCTTATTTGCTTAGAACGACGGTAGCATAAATAAGATGATCCCTCACTAAAATTTCAAGAAAAGTGTTCCCCCTAACTATGCACCGTTGCGAAGGTTCGTTGTTTCGAAGCACCACGTGATGATTGGGTGTGATAGATTCTAACGTTCCCATACAACGGGTGTAAGCCAGATTTACACATGCGAAACACTTAGGTTGACTTGACGAGCCTAGCATGTACATACATGGCCTCGGAACACGAGAGACCGAAAGGTCGAACATGAGTCATATAGTAGATATGATCAACATGGAGATGTTCACCGTTGATGACTAGTCCGTCTCACGTGATGATCAGACATGGCCTAGTCGATTCAGATCGTGTATCACTTAGATGACTAGAGGGATTTCTATCTGAGTGGGAGTTCATTAAATAATTTGATTAGATGAACTTAATTATCATGAACTTAGTCTAGAATGTCTTTGCAATATGTCTTGTAGATCAAATGGCCCACGCTAATGTTGCCCTCAACTTCAACGCGTTCCTAGAGAAAACCAAGCTGAAAGACGATGGTAGCAACTATACAGATTGGGTCCGTAACTTGAGGATCATAGTCATAGCTGCCAAGAAAGCATATGTCCTTGAAGCACCCCTAGGTGACGCACCCATTTTCCTAGCAACTCAAGACGTTGTGAATGTCTGGCAGTCGCGTAGTGATGATTACTCCCTGGTTCAGTGCGGCATGGTTTACAGCTTAGAACCGGGGCTCCGAAAAGCATTTTGAGCAGCATGGAGCATATGAGATGTTCCAAGAGCTGAAAGTGGTTTTCCAAGCTCATGCCCGGGTCGAGAGATATGAAGTCTTCGACAAGTTCTACAGTTGTAAGATGGAGGAAAACAGTTTTGTCAGCGAGCATATACTCAAAATGACTGGGTTGCACAACCACTTGTCTCAGCTGGGAGTTAATCTTCCAGATGACTCGGTCATTGACATGATCCTCAAGTCGCTTCCACCTAGCTACAAGAGATTTGTGATGAACTACAATATGCAAGGGATGGATAGGTCCATTCCTGAGTTATATTCAATGCTGAAATCAGCAGAGGTGGAAATCAAAAAGGAATATCAAGTGTTGATGGTGAATAAAACCACTAGTTTCAAGAAAGGCAAGAAAAACTTCAAGAAGGATGGCAAGGGAGTTGCCGCGCCCAGTAAATCAGTTGCCGGGAAGAAGCCAAAGAATGGACCCAAGCCCAAGACTAAGTGCTTTTATTACAAGGGAGATGGTCACTGGAAGCGGAACTTCCCCAAGTACTTAGCGGATAAGAAGGCCGGCAACACCAAAGGTATATGTGATATACATGTTATTGATGTGTACCTTACCAACGCTCGTAGTAGCTCTTGGGTATTTGATACCGGTGCGGTTGCTCATATTTGTAACTCAAAACAGGAGCTGCGGAATAAGCGGAGACTAGCGAAGGGCAAGGTGATGATGCGTGTCGGGAATGGTTCCAAGGTCGATGTGATCGCCATCGGCACGCTACCTCTACATCTACCTACGGGATTAGTTTTAAACCTCAATAATTGTTATTTAGTACCAGCTTTGAGCATGAACATTGTATCTGGATCTCGTTTAATGTGAGATGGCTACTCATTTAAATTCGAGAATAATGGTTGTTCCATTTATATGAGAGATATGTTTTATGGTCATGCCCCACTGGTCAATGGTTTATTTTTGTTTAATATCGAACGTGATGTTACACATATTCATAGTGTGAATGCCAAAAGGTGTAAGGTTGATAATGATAGTCCCACATACTTGTGGCACTGCTGCCTTGGTCACATTGGTGTCAAATGCATGAAGAAATTCCATGCAGATGGAATTTTGGAGTCTCTTGATTACGAATCATTTGACACGTGCGAACCATGCCTCATGGGAAAAATGACCAAGACTGTGTTCTCCAGAACAATGGAGCGAGCAACCAACTTATTGGAGATCATACATACTGATGTGTGCGGTCCAATGAGCATTTAGGCTCGCGGTGGCTATCGTTATGTTCTCACCCTCACTGATGACTTAAGTAGATATGGATATGTCTACTTAATGAAACACAAGTCTGATACCTTTGAAAAGTTTAAGGAATTTCAGAGTGAGGTAGAGAATCAACGCAACAGAAAAATAAAGTTCTTACAATCAGATCATGGAGGGGAATATTTGGGTCACGAGTTTGACATGCACTTAAGGAAATGTGGAATTGCTTCACAACTCACGCCGCCTGGAACACCTCAGTGTAATGGTGTGTCCAAACGTCGTAATCGCACTCTATTGGATATGGTGTGATCTATGATGTCTCTTACCGATCTACCGCTATCATTTTGGGGTTATGCTTTAGAGACTATCGCATTCACTTTAAATAGGGCTCCGTCGAAATCCTTGAGATGACACCGTATGAATTATGGTTTGGAAAGAAACCTAAGCTGTTGTTTCTGAAAGTTTGGGGATGCGATGCTTATGTCAAGAAACTTCAACCTGAAAAGCTCGAACCCAAGTCAGAAAAATGCGTCTTCATAGGATACCCTAAGGAAACTATTGGGTATGTGTCGGTGTCAAAACTGGCGGATCTCGGGTAGGGGTCCCGAACTGCGCGTTTAGGTCAGATGGTAACATGAGGCTGGGGACACGATGTTTTACCTAGGTTTGGGCCCTCTTGATGGAGGTAAAACCCTACGTCCTGCTTGATTAATATTGATGATATGGGTAGTACAAGAGTAGATCTACCACGAGATCAGAGAGGCTAAACCCTAGAAGCTAGCCTATGGTATGATTGTTGTTCTCTCTACGGACTAAACCTCTTCGATTTATATAGACACCGGAGAGGGCTAGGGTTACACAGAGTCGGTTACAATGGTAGGAGATCTACATATCCGTATTGCCAAGCTTGCCTTCCACGCCAAGGAAAGTCCCTTCCGGACATGGGACGAAGTCTTCAATCTTGTATCTTCATAGTCCAGGAGTCCGGTGAAGGTATAGTCCAGCCATCCGAACACCCCCTAATCCAGGACTCCCTCAGTAGCCCCTGAACCAGGCTTCAATGACGACGAGTCCGGCGCACAGATTGTCTTCGGCATTGCAAGGCGGGTTCTCCTCCAAATTCCATGTACCTGTTGAATGGTGTCCAGTTTCTTGTAAATGTAGTGCTCCTTGGCTTCTACGCCCAATAATGGCCGTTTTCCACGTGTCAAACGAATATGAAAAGTTAGGGTGTTTTTATATTTACACTCCTAGCCGCGTGAATGAGCCGCCTATTTATGGGGACGACGATTTAGATCCAAACCACACCTTCTCCCTTCCGTGAGTATTCATCAGAGCGTATCCGATAGAGGTCCATTCTATCATGGCCAGCCGCCACAGCTCCTCCTCTCGCCCTTCCAGCCCTCAGCCTGGAGATTGGAAGAAGTGCTCCATCCCGCATAGCAAGCTAGTGAAGCTCCAGACCAAGGGATTTGTCCCCCCGGCCTATATGGTCCCGGTTCGAGCCGGACTTGCCACCTATAATGGCGGAGAGCAAGCGGAGAGCGCCCCAAATCCCTCCAAAGGAGAGCGGGTATGCGTTGCCCCTTACTTAATAAGAGGGCTCGGATTTCCAATTCATCCGTTTCTCCGGGGGCTTCTGGAGTTCTATGGCCTCCAGCTGCACAACCTCACGCCTGCCTCCATATTGCATATTGCGGGCTTCGTAGCCCTTTGCGAGCTGTTTTTGGGATGCGAGGCTCATTTTGCACTGTGGAAAAGGCTATTCTGCTTTGTGCCCCGCTTTAAGGAGGGGTCGATATATCAAGTCGGCGGAGCCGAAGTGTGGCGCATCACCGGGACCGGATATCTATCCGGAACCTCAAAGAAGGCGTCCGAGGACTGGCCTTCGGAATGGTTTTATATAGAGGACGTTCCGCTGCCGGATCCTGTCCGGATCGGCCTCCCTGAGTTTGACAGTGCTCCCCTAAAGAAGCGCCTAAGCTGGCGTCCATGGAGCCCTCAGAGGGAAAGCGACAGGGACGTTATTTACCTGATGGGCCGGATAAGATTGTTAGCTCATTCCGGACTGACCATGATCGGGGTCATGGCCACATGCATCATGCGAGGGGTGCAGCCGCTTCAGTATAGAGGCCGCCCCATGTGGGACTTCAATGGGGAGGACGACGCCACCTGCTATGGCCGTAAGGGGCCGCATTCGGCTGCCGCTCTAATAAAGACCTTGTCCGCTTTGTACAAGGGAGAAGAGGAGGAATTTCTCCGCGTCAACCCACGAGGTGGATTTTCTATGTACAATCCCCCGAGTTGTGTAAGTGGACACTTTTACTTGCCCATTCATTTTATATTCCCGTTGTTAAATTTTCAGTCTAACGACTTCAACGCAGGAACTGTGTCAGGCTGTTAAAGAAATAAACAGCCCTCCTCCACAACCCGAGGATCCGGGATGGTCCCTCGACCCGGCCTCTCAAGAGGATCCGGACTTATGTGTGGAGCTGATTGATGGAGTGTTTCATCAATTGAGCAGGGACAACGCCTTGGTGGCCATTACGGCCGATTATCCAGGGCTACTCCCAGCCTCATAGGTAACTGGGACCGGAGTCTCAGCACTTTGAAAAGGGATCTGTCCTTGCGTGTTTTCGATTACCGTATGACAACCGTGTTTTGCAGGGGAGGTCCTTGAGACGGGAGGCCGAGCCTGCGGCAACTAGCCAACGAGGGGCGACAAGGCCCCGCGAGCTGAAAAGAAGTGTGGTCCGGACTAAGGCACCGACGCAAAGGTATAGCGCGCCACCTTATTCCCAGATGTTACTCCTTCGAGGCATATTAACACTCGTGCTCTCTTCAGGACGAAGAGACCTCGCCGGACTATATCCGGAGAGGCTGCCAATCGCGCCTCCACCAGCCAGGCTCCAAATCCTGGTCCGGAAGCGGAGGCGAACACGAGGCGCGCACCGGACGCTCCTCCGACGGAGGATGCGGACAGGCTGTCTGCCACCAATTCCGAGCTAGAGCGTGCCATGAACTACATGCGCCGTCGGACAGTTCTTCGCAACGCTTGTTTCTCTCAAGAGGCATTGGATGCCTTCAATTCGGGAGACGCGTACCTCCGTGCCGCTCAAAATGGTCTAGCCAGAGCCACGGAGCAGTATGTGAAAGACATACGGGTAAGAAAATTTTGGTAATTATATATATATACCAGTAGCCCCCGAGACTTGAAACAGTTAGAATAACTGATTTAAGGATCATCTGTTATGCAGGTTCTTACAGAAAAGAATACCCTGCTGTCCCAGGAGCTGGAAGAGTGCAAAGCCCAACTTGAGGCCGCACTAGCCGCGGCAGGGGAGCCCAAGGAGACCCCCTCTGGTAATATACGCTTCGAAAGATAAGTATTTTGCGAAGTGCGGCGTGGGTGCAAATCACGGGTATATACTATATACTTTATACATGATACATGTGGTGACCAAAGATGGGTCGACTCGTAGGAGTACCCGCGAGTGGATCTTTGTGGTGGAGCGACAGGGCAGGTTGAGACCACCTAGGAGAGAGGTTGGCCTCGCCCTGTTCGGTGTTCGCGAATACTTAACACGCTTAACGAGATCATGGTATTTGATCTGAGTTTGGCTACTAGCCTATACGCACTAACCATCTACGCGGGGACAGTTATGGGCACTCGACGTCATGGTATCAGCCGAAGCCTTCATGACGTCAGCGACTGAGCGGCGCGCGCCGGATTGGAACATAAGCCTACTCTTGTATTAAGGGGGCTAGTTCTGCTTCCGACCGCCCTCGCAACGTGCAGGTGTGCAATGGGTGAAGGGCCCAGACCCCTGCGCCATAGGATTTAGACTGGCGTGCGGACCTCTCTGTTGTGCCTAGGTAGGGCTACGACGTGTTGATCTTCCGAGGCCGGGCATGACCCAGGAAAGTGTGTCCGGCCGAATGGGATCGAGCGTGTTGGGTTATGTGGTGCACCCCCGCAGGGAAGTTAATCTATTCGAATAGCCGTGATCTTCGGTAACATGACGACTTGGAGTTATACCTTGACCTTATGACAACTAGAACCGGATACTTAATAAAACACACCCTTCCAGTGTAGTCTTCGACAGGATTAGCTATCCCCCTCTTATTCTGGCATTCTGCAGTTCAGTCCACCGATATGGCCCTTTACACATTTACCCATGCATATGTAGTGTAGCTCCTTGCTTGCGAGTACTTTGGATGAGTAATCACGGTTGCTTTCTCCCTCTTTTCCCCCTTTCCCCTTCTACCTGGTTGTCGCAAACAGATGTTGGAGCCCAGGAGCCAGACGCCACTGTCGATGACGACTACTACTACTCGGGAGGAGCCTACTACTACGTGCAGCTCGCTGACGGCGACCAGGAGTAGTTAGGAGGATCCCAGGCAGGAGGCCTGCGCCTCTTTCGATCTGTATCCCAGTTTGTTCTAGCCTTCTTCAGGCAAACTTGTTTAACTTATGTCTGTATTCAGATATTGTTGCTTCCACTGACTCGTCTATGATCGAGCTCTTGTATTCGAGCCCTCGAGGCCCCTGGCTTGTAATATGATGCTTGTATGACTTATTTTATTTGTAGAGTTGTGTTGTGATATCTTCCCGTGAGTCCCTGATCTTGATCGTACACGTTTGCGTGTATGATTAGTGTACGATTGAATCGGGGGCGTCACAATGAAACTTCGGATCAAGTTGCTACTGAACTTCAGTAGGTCCACAAGGACACATTCCGCACCAGAGTGGTACGGCAACCCTGTCCTGGAAATCATGTTGCTAGACAACGGTGAACCTTCAAACTATGAAGAAGCGATGGCGGGCCCGAATTCCAACAAATGGCTTGAAGCCATGAAATCTGAGATAGGATCCATGTATGAAAATGAAGTATGGACTTTGACGGACTTGCTCGATGATCGGCAAGCCATAGAGAATAAATGGATCTTTAAGAAGTAGACTAGCACGGATGGTAATGTGACCATCTATAAGGCTCGGCTTGTCGCTAAGGGTTATCAACAAGTTCAAGGGGTTGACTACGATGAGACCTTCTCACCCGTAGCAAAGATAAAGTCCGTCTAAATCATGTTAGCAATTGCTACATTCTATGATTATGAGATATGGCAAATGGACATCAAAACGGCATTCCTTAATAGTTTCCTTAAGGAAGAATTGTATATGATGCAACCGGAAGGTTTTGTCGATCCTAAGAATGCTGGCAAGGTATGCAAGCTCCAACGCTCCATCTATGGGCTGGTGCAAGCATCTCGGAGTTGGAACATTCGCTTTGATGAAATGATCAAAGCGTTTGGGTTTATGCAGACTTATGGAGAAGCCCGTGTTTACAAGAAAGTGAGTGGGAGCTCTGTAGCATTTCTCATATAATATGTGGATGACATACTATTGATGGGAAATGATATAGAACTTTCGGAAAGCATAAAGGCCTACTTGAATAAGTGTTTTTCAATGAAGGACCTTGGAGAAGCTGCTTACATATTAGGCATCAAGATCTATAGAGATAGATCGAGATGCCTCATTGGTCTTTCGCAAAGCATGTACCTTGACAAGATATTGAAGAAGTTCAATATGCATCAGTCCAAGAAGGGGTTCTTGCCTGTATTGCAAGGTGTGAAATTGAGCACGGCTCAATGCCTGACCTCGGCAGAAGATAGAGAAAAGATGAGTGTCATCCCCTATGCCTCAGCCATAGGGTCTATTATGTATGCCATGCTATGTACCATACATGATGTCAACCTTACCGTAAGTTTGGTAGGGAGGTACCATGGTAATCCCGGTATGGAACACTGGACAGCGGTCAAGAATATCCTATAGTACCTGAAAAGGACTAAGGATATGTTTCTCATTTATGGAGGTGACGAAGAGCTCGTCGTAAAGGGTTATATTGATGCTAGATTTGACACAGATCTGGATGACTCCAATCACAAACCGGATACGTGTATATTTTGAATGGTGGGGCAGTCAGCTGGTGCAATTGCAAGCAAAGCGCCATGGTGGGATCTACATGTGAAGCGGAGTACATAGCTGCCTCGGAGGCAGCACAGGAAGCAGTCTGGATGAAGGAGTTCATCACCGACCTAGGAGTCATTCCCAATGCGTCGGGCCTGATAACTCTCTTCTGTGACAACACTGGAGCTATTGCGTGAATATATTCCAGATGGAGACATGGATATTTGTAAAGTGCATACGGATCTGAATGTCACAAACTCGTTGACTAAACCTCTTCCGCGAGCAAAACATGATCAACACCACAACTCTATGGGTGTTCGATTCATCACAATGTAACTAGATTATCAACTCTAGTGCAAGTGGGAGACTGTTGGAAATATGCCCTAGAGGCAATAATAAAGTGGTTATTATATTTCCTTGTTCATGATAATTGTCTATTGTTCATGCTATAATTGTATTAACCGGAAACCGTAATACATGTGAGAATACATAGATCGTAATATGTTACTAGTAAGCCTTTAGTTAACTAGCTCCTTGATCAATAGATGATCATGGTTTCCTGACCATGGACATTGGATGTCGTTGATAACGGGATCACATCATTAGGAGAATGATGTGATGGACGAGAACCAATCCTAAGCGTAGCACAAGATCATGTAGTTTGTTTGCTAAAGCTTTTCTAATGTCAAGTATCATTTCCTTAGACCATGAGATTGTGCAACTCCCAGATACCGTAGGAATGCTTTGGGTGTAACAAACATCACAACATAACTGGGTGGCTGTAAAGGTGCACTACAGGTATCTCCGAAAGTATCTGTTGGGTTGTGTAATGCCCTCGATGCGGCTATATCTGCCACGTGTCGAAGCATGACTTAGAGGCATAACCACATTGAAAGCAATGTCGCAAGTGAGGTAATCTTCACACAAACCATGTAATACATAAGGGAAAGAGATACATAGTTGGCTTACAATCGCCACTTCACACAATTACATGAATAAAGCATTACATCATCCAGATACAATCAAGGTCCGACTACGGAACCAAAATAAAAGAATACTACCCCAAAAGCTACACAGATCCCCTATCGTCCCGACTGGGCTCCACTACTGATCAACTGGAAACAGAACAACACAAAGGACAAGATCTTCATCGAGCTCCTCCTTGAGTTTGGTTGCGTCATCTGCACAGTTCAACGGCACCTACAAACTGGTTTTGGAAGTATCTGTGAGTCACGGGGACTCAGCAATCTCACACCCTCGCGATCAAGACTACTTAAGCTTATAGGAAGGGTAACATGTATGAGGTGGAGCTGCAGCAAGCAACTAGCATATATGGTGGCTAACCTATTCGCAAAAGAGAGCGAGAAGAGAATGCAAAAGCACGGTCGAACAACTATGATCAAGAAGTGATCCTAGAACAACCTACGTCAAGCATAACTCCAACACCGTGTTCACTTCCCAGACTCCGCCGAGAAGAGACCATCACGGTTACACACGCGGTTGATGTATTTTAATTAAGGTCAACTTCAGATTTTCTACACCCGAACGTTAACAAATTCCCATCTGCCCATAACCGCGGGCACGGCTTTCGAAAGTTCAAATCCCTGCAGGGGTGTCCCAACTTAGCCCATCACAAGCTCTCACGGTCAACGAAGGATATTCCTTCTAGCGGGAAGACTCGATCAGGCTCGGAATCCCGGTTACAAGACCTTTTGACAATGGTAAAACAAGACCAGCAAAGCCACCCAGATGTGCCGACAAATCCCGATAGGAGCTGCACATATCTCGTTCTCAAGGCACACCGGATGAGCAAGACGTCGGGTAAGCCAGCCCAGAGTTGCCCCTGGTAGCCTCGGACATCGCTCAGTTGGACCAACACTTAGAGAAGCACTAGCCCGGGGGGGTTAAATAAAGATAACCCTTGAGCCGGCCGACTCAAGGGAAAGAAAAGGCTAGGTGGCAAATGGTAAAACCAATGTTGGGCCTTGCTGGAGGAGTTTTATTCAAGGCGAACTATCAAGGGGTTCCCATTATGACCCAACCGCGTAAGGAACACAAAATCCGGGAACATAACACCGATATGATGGAAACTAGGGCGGCAAGAGTGGAACAAAACACCAGGCATAAGGCCGAGCCTTCCACCCTTTACCAAGTATATAGATGCATTAATTAAATAAGAGATATTGTGATATCCCAACGAATAACCATGTTCCAACAAGGAACAAACTCCAATCTTCACCTGCAACTAATAACGCTATAAGAGGGGCTGAGCAAAGCAGTAACATAGCCAAACAACGGTTTGCTAGGACAAGGTGGGTTAGAGGCTTGGTTCAACAATATGGGAGGCATGATAAGCAAGTGGTAGGTATCGCAGCATAGGCATAGCAAAAGAGCGAGCAACTAGCAACCAAAGATAGAAGTGATTTTGAGGGTATGGTAATCTTGCCTGAAATCCCGCAAGGAACAAGAACGAGTCCATGAAGAAGACAAACGGACGTAGACGAACGGGTCCTCACAAACGCGACGTTACCGGAACCAACCCGAAGAAGCAACACCGGAAAGAAGCACACAACATAGTAAACAACCAACACATGAACATGGTATGATATGCGGGATGCGGTATGCGATGCATATGCATGATTTGGAAAGGAAAGATGGAACCTGGCCTCAACTTGGAAATCCAAGAGTTCCACTGGAAAGGTGAGGTGATTTCGGTTGAAATCGATATAAAGATCACCGGAATCGGATGCACGGTTTGGAAATGGCAAGCAAAACAAATATGGCACCGGTCTGCGATAAACAGCAAGTAGCCATCTAAATGCATCAAGATAATTATGCCACAGCACTCAAACATGGCAACAAAATACATGGCAGGGATCCACTCATAATGCTTAACAAAATATGAACACTGAGCTACGGACAATTCATCCATTAATAGGTTCAAACAAGCATGGCAAAAGTGCAAATGATAAACAGGTTTCAGACTTAGTGAAATTAACACAAGCCTGGAATTTCAGATCAGGTAGCACACTTTGGAGCATGAAAACTATATGCTACAGGAACTTAACATGGCAAAGCAAGGCATGGCATGGAGCTACTCCAAGAGCTTAACAAAAGTCCCTTAGTGACCTTGAGCCAAAAGGGATCAGAAAATACAATTGCAAGCATGTGAACATGGCAAAACATAATCAGATTACAGACTTAGTGAAAAACTGGAGCATGCAAATCTGTTAGCAAGTAAGCATGTTTACGAGCTCGATGCACTCACTACATAGCAATGCATGACAACCTAAGCATACACCCATCAATAATACACATTATATAGGCTAGACATGTCAATAACAACAACATAGCATGCACGGATCAACAACAACATCCTCGGCAAAATCGCTAACAAGTAGACAATCTGCCAGGAATTACGAAATAGCAAAAGTAGAGTTCGATTGACTCAAGCTAGGGTTCTCCATAATTGCAAACAAAGACATGGATGGATAGAGCACCACAAGATTAACATATCATCCTTACTGATCATCCTCAAAAGAGGCACGGATCACTAGGAAACAACATGAACATATGGCATATTGGTAAAAACAGATCAAGGACTTGGTGAAATTTCTAAGTCCCTGAAATCAGCGTTAATGAATGCACTACTTTGCAAGCTTGTGCTAGTCACCACAAACATCACAAAAATACATGGATAGCACCTCTATAAACATGGAATGGCATATAACAAAACTCATGTAGAGCTCAGGAGCATATCATGCACACAAAAATCATGGAAAAAAAAGGACAAATAGCTATTTGGTGCAGCAGATCTGACAATTATCTCAAATAGCTCTCTTCCAACAGCATTTCGGGCATCAAGATGAGCTCAAATGAAAAATATGCCATGAGATGCAATGATGTACTCTCTAAGGCGAACATTTTGATATGCTGCACGCCCAAAACGGAGCCACGGATGATGAGTTATAGCATGATGGAGATTGCAAAAAGATTAGGGTTCGGAGGAAAAGTCAACCCTCGGGATTTAGATCTCAGATCCAGATCGGGATCTCGCCGGAGTTACTGTAGCGCACGGAGCTAGAAGTTTGCCGGAGGGTCGCCGGAGGTCGGAGAAGAGGGCCGGCGAGGTCGGGGCACCGGATCCCGCCGGATCCGAGCCGGAGAGGGCGGAGGGGAGGTGCGGCTACGGCGGAGGAGGAGGAGTGGGGCGGCGAGGCGCGGATGGCGGCGCCGGCGAGGATCCCACGCGGCGGAGCGGCGGCCGGCGATGGCGCCCGTGGCGGCTGGCGGCGCCGGCGCAGGGGAAGAAGAGGCGCGGACGCGGGCCTCGCTCGGGGCAGGTGCGCGAAGGAGATGGGCTCGGAGGGCCGGCCGTGGGCTCGCGGGCGCGCGGCGGCACGCGGCGGCGCTTGCCATGTGGCGATCCAAGAGAGGCTAGGGGCGGCGGTGCGGGGACGGGCGGACATGTCCGTCGGCGTGGGAAAGTGTCCGGCGGCGGAAGGAGGAAGATTGCTAGGGTTTGGCCCGCGAATTTGGAAGGGTTGCACATATTTATAGGTAGAGGGAGCTAGGAGAGTTCAAATGAGGTGCGGTTTTCGGCCACGCGATTGTGATCGAACGACCGAGATGATGGAGAGGTATTAGGTGGGTTTTTGGGCCACTTTGGAAGGGTGTTGGGCTGCAACACACATGAGGCCTTTTCGGTCCCTCGGTTAACCGTTGGAGTATCAAACGAAGTCCAAGTGGTACGAAACTTGACAGGCGGTCTACCGGTCGTAAACCAAGGCAGCATGACAAGTCTCGGTCCAATCCGGAAATGTTTAACACCCGCACACGAAAAGAGGTAGAAAGGGACACCGGGTGACATAGGAGCGCCGGATTGCAAAACGGACAACGGGGAAAATGCTCGGATGCATGAGACGAACATGTATGCAAATGAAATGCACATGATGACATGATATGCAATGCATGACACGCAAGCAATGACAAGGCAATAACAGCGAATAACTGGAGGACACCTGGCACATCGGTCTCGGGGCGCTACAACACTCCACCACTACAAGAGGATCTCGTGCCGAGATCTAGGACGGCATCGGAGGGAAAATGAAAGAGAAAGAGAAGAGGTAAAACTAAGTTGATTCTTTGACAAATGAGTGAAACCACGAACCTTGAGAGGTTGAACAAATTGAACGAAAGAATACAACGAAGATGCCCAAAGTTGAAAACACTCCGTTAGAAAAGAGGAACAAGGAAGAACCAATTCGGGCAGCACTTCGGTTGAAAAGTTATACGAAACTTGATAAGATGAAAAGATCTTGAAGAGATGACACAACACTCCAATTAAATGGATAAACATGAAAAGAACAAGATCCTGACAAGAACAAGAAGAAGGTTTGAAGAGAGCAGCAACACAATGCCTCCGGGAGAAAGAAATAGAAGATAGATAATTGAAATAAAAGAATGGAGAAGAAAATGCCAACTTCTGCCACAAAAGAGTTTGAGAAGGCATCCTTAGGAGACAGGTCGAGCGGAGTTGTTGGAACCCCAACAACGAAAAGAATATTCTTGATATGGTCTTATGGAATACATCTCAAATTATGAGGTGATAACCTGCCACTCACGGGAAAAGAATTGGATTGATAAGAACAAGGAGACGAGAAAGCTATTTCACCGAGAGGATAAAAGAAGAACTTGGACCATTTATGAGCACCATAAATAGCAACAATCCTTAGGGAAAGCTTTAGGTGAAATATAATCCAAGATACTTACAAAGAAGAGATTGATGGATTTAAAATACCTCATTCCTAACAACATGTGAATCATGAAACATGAACCCAAATTATCAAGAATGAGATAATACTACCTCCAATAATATGGTAGAAAGAATTTGCACTCCAGATTGCAAGATGAAGAATCTTGAGCTCCTTAGAAAAGAATCTTGATGAACGCTTCGAGAAGGAAATAAATCCTTGATGAACCATCATGTAGCACCTTGATGAAGAACTCCGGTAAACAAAAGAATGGTCAAACGAAAGGAAAGAGAAGTTGAAAACACAAGTTGAATCCTTGTAACGATTTAGATGAATCTCCGTGATGATATAATTGAGAGAACTTGGAACTCCGGGAAAAGAGAGATGAACCAAATGAAACCGAGAATTTGAAGAACCTCCGAAATAGGGAATTAATCACTTGGATGAACAAGATAAGAATTATGTTATGCTTGTCCTTCACCAATTAAATTGATGATATACAATGGATTTGGCACACTACTTATTCTCGTAGAAAGGATTAAGATAGATATAGCACAAACTTGGGAAGATCTTCAACGAACCACCGTAAGAATTGAAACAACGAATAAATTGATATGATAAATGAAGGAAGAAGAATCTTGAACGAACCACCGTAAGAATTGAAAAAGAACGAATAAAAGATAACGAATCACCGGGAAGAATTTGCAAATGAACGAAGATGCTCGAGAGAAACTAGAAACATGAGAACGAAGGGATCACGAACTGATTAGAGATCACTTGAACGATGCACCGGTAAGATTTGGAGAATGATAGCTAAAAGCTGAAAATGAATAAATCTTAGATGATGGGCTCCGGATGAACAAACTGAAATGGCTCCTGAATTGCTCCAAATGGATAAAAAGAATACTCACAATCAAACAATTATGAGAGGATGGCCTCGAATTAGAACCACGAATCTCTGAGAGAACGGATAAGATATGGAGGTAAAACTCTTCTTCGGTCTTCAAATGACGACGAGAAACACCACCAAGAATTATTGAGGCACACCGGAATGAAGAATGGAAAAGTTGAGCCAACGATGAAAAGAATTTGAAAGATCTTGGAGAAATACATATGACTGATGATGAATCATTCTTACATCAAACTTTAGAAAATAATTTTGGATAGCTCTGGGAAAATAAGAAGAGTCAGGTAAGATCCTAGGAAAAGACCTGTGGGTTAGGTCCCACTCAAAAGAAACACCGTTGAATGATTTAGAAGATAGATTGTGCCGGTTGAAATAAATGACTTGAATGAGATAACATCCTTGAAAGATCTTGGACTGATTGATAATGGGGACACAAATCTTTTGAGATATCTTCAGCACTCCGGAACAATTAAATAGCAAGAAGTGGATGATTATGAGGTGCACTGGCATGAGAAACATTTGAAGCGAGGACAGATATGACTGACAAAGCTTGAGTTGAATCCACCGGAGAAGAAAAGAATGGAGAATATTGAACTAGTAGAGCATCTTCATGAGAATCACCGGATAAGAATATTGACGAAAAAAGGATGGAGAGACTTCACAAGAATAAAAGGATACTTGATAAAGAAATCTTAGTCCTTGAAGAAAAAGGGTGGGTGGGCGGGAAAAACAAAGGCAACTTGGAGACGGATGAAACAAACATCGTTGAGAAGAACTGATACTTGATCACGCAGATGTTGCAAATGATCGGATTCACTTGAAGAGAAACACACCGGTTGAAAAGAAATTGGCATGACAATCTCGATTATCATGAAGGATTAGTATTCACATAGAAATATGAGAACACTACTTAGGAAAAGGCATGGAATCAACATTTGACTTTGAAGCAACTCGAATACCACCACTCAAAACCAAAAACAAAGGGTTGGCTTGCCGAATAAGCCGGAACAAACATATGATAGAGATTTCGTCCGAAGTTTTCGTGGTGGGGCCTACACGGGCTCGATTGTACAACACCGTCATGTACAAGGCAGTGCACATGACATACGAAGCGTCCCCGAGTCGGCATAGCCAAGGACTCTTTAAGACACAATGAGACCACTGTAAAACCAACCGTGGATAGGCGGACCACTAGACGTCGAACCCCAATTTCATATCATACATCTGTCGGAAAGATCCCCTAAGAGCTACTTGAATTCCCACTTATAAACTCCCGAAATTTTCCGGTTATGCAATCAGGTGTTGGGGATACAGGGGAAGCATAATATCTCGCCCAAACTAGCAAATCCTACATCCAGCTGTATCCATCCTTCAACACATAACCAAGAAACCTTCGAAAATCGTCTACCTCAACCTTCGAAAAGCATCCGTTATATGAGTTATGGCAATACTCTCGAACTCCCGCCCCAGTACTGGGTGGCGTCGAGGTTATCTCACCAACAACTTCATAAAAGAGATTTTCGATGTCAGCGAAACTAATCTCAGGTATTCCAGAACTGCAACGATAAAATTGTGACGACAACACCTCGGAGCTCAACCCCCCGGGACACTGCCACAACCCCTAAATGTCAGGAGGCACCAAGAACAATGTTCTCGTCACAAAACCATCGGAACGATTCCAAAATACCCGCCTGATCCTAAATTTTTTTTAGTGAAATTTGAGAAGAGGAGAGTCAAAACTCTACGTCAGGATGCCTCACTAGAGCGACGAAGGGACTGAGGAGTAAAAAGAATTCCTAACTCTCCGATATATATAATTGCTAAATGACTCAAAACATTTCTAGACTCACTAACGCCAGCGGTTCGATCAAGCAGGGGGCTCCTAAGGTCGGGGAAGGCTCTGATACCAACTTGTAACGCCCTCGATGCGGCTATATCTCCCACGTGTAGAAGCACGACTTAGAGGCATAACCGTATTGAAAGCAATGTCGCAAGTGAGGTAATATTCACACAAACCATGTAATACATAAGGGAAAGAGATACATAGTTGGCTTACAATCGCCACTTCACACAATTACATGAATAAAGCATTACATCATCCAGATACAATCAAGGTCCGACTACGGAACCAAAATAAAAGAATACTACCCCAAAAGCTACACACATCCCCGATCGTCCCGACTAGGCTCCACTACTGATCAACTGGAAACGGAACAACACAAAGGACAAGATCTTCATCGAGCTCCTCCTTGAGTTTGGTTGTGTCATCTGCACAGTTCAACGGCACCTGCAAACTGGTTTTGGAAGTATCTGTGAGTCACGGGGACTCAGCAATCTCACAGCCTCGCGATCAAGACTATTTAAGCTTATAGGAAGGGTAACATGTATGAGGTGGAGCTGCAGCAAGCGACTAGCATATATGGTGGCTAACCTATTCGCAAAAGAGAGCGAGAAGAGAATGCAAAAGCACGATCAAACAACTATGATCAAGAAGTGATCCTAGAACAACCTACGTCAAGCATAACTCCAACACCGTGTTCACTTCCCGGACTCCGCTGAGAAGAGACCATCACGGTTACACACGCGGTTGATGTATTTTAATTAAGGTCAACTTCAGGTTTTCTACACCCGGACGTTAACAAATTCCCATCTGCCCATAACCGCAGGCACGGCTTTGAAAATTCAAATCCCTGCAGGGGTGTCCCAACTTAGCCCATCACAAGCTCTCACGGTCAACGAAGGATATTCCTTCTAGCGGGAAGACCCGATCAGGCTCGGAATCCCGGTTACAAGACCTTTCGACAATGGTAAAACAAGACCAGCAAAGCCACCCAGATGTGCCGACAAATCCCGATAGGAGCTGCACATATATCGTTCTCAGGGCACACCGGATGAGCAAGACATCGGGTAAGCCAGCCCAGAGTTGCCCCTGGTAGCCTCGGACATCGCTCAGTTGGACCAACACTTAGAGAAGCACTGGCCCGGGGGGGTTAAATAAAGATAACCCTTGAGCCGGCCGACTCAAGGGAAATAAAAGGCTAGGTGGCAAATGGTAAAACCAATGTTGGGCCTTGCTGGAGGAGTTTTATTCAAGGCGAACTGTCAAGGGGTTCCCATTATGACCCAACCACGTAAGGAACACAAAATCCGGGAACATAACACCGATATGACGGAAACTAGGGCGGAAAGAGTGGAACAAAACACCAGGCATAAGGCCTAGCCTTCCACCCTTTACCAAGTATATAGATGCATTAATTAAATAAGAGATATTGTGATATCCCAACGAATAACCATGTTCCAACAAGGAACAAACTCTAATCTTCACCTGCAACTAACAACGCTATAAGAGGGGCTGAGCAAAGCAGTAACATAGCCAAACAATGGTTTGCTAGGACAAGGTGGGTTAGAGGCTTGGTTCAACAATATGGGAGGCATGATAAGCAAGTGGTAGGTATCGCAGCATAGGCATAGCAAAAGAGCGAGCAACTAGCAAGCAAAGATAGAAGTGATTTCGAGGGTATGGTCATCTTGCCTGAAATCCCGCAAGGAAGAAGAACGAGTCCGTGAAGAAGACAAACGGACGTAGATGAATGGGTCCTCACAAACGCGACGTTACCGGAACCAACTCGAAGAAGCAACACCGGAAAGAAGCACACAACATAGTAAACAACCAACACATGAACATGGTATGATATGCGGGATGCGGTATGCGATGCATATGCATGATTTGGAAAGGAAAGATGGAACCTGGCCTCAACTTGGAAATCCAAGAGTGCCACTGGAAAGGTGAGGTGATTTCGGTTGAAATCGATATAAAGAGCACCAGAACCGGATGCACGGTTTGGAAATGGCAAGCAAAACAAATATGGCACCGGTCTGTGATAAACAGCAAGTAGCCATCTAAATGCATCAAGATAATTATGCCACAACACTCAAACATGGCAACAAAATACATGGAAGGGATCCACTCATAATTCTTAACAAAAGATGGACACTAAGCTATGGCCAATTCATCCATTAGCAGGTTCAAACAAGCATGGCAAAAGTGCAAATGATAAACAGGTAGCACACTTTGGAGCATGAAAACTATATGCTACAGGAACTTAACATGGCAAAGCAAGGCATGGCATGGAGCTACTCCAAGAGCTTAACAAAAGTCCCTTAGTGACCTTGAGCCAAAAGGGATCAGAAAATACAATTGCAAGCATGTGAACATGGCAAAACATAATCAGATTACAGACTTAGTGAAAAACTGGAGCATGCAAATCTGTTAGCGAGTAGGCATGTTTACGAGCTCGATGCACTCACTAAAGAGCAAGTCATGACAACCTAAGCATACACCCATCAAGAATACACATTATATAGGCTAGACATGGCAAGAACAACAAGATAGCATGCACGGATCAACAACAACATCCTCGGCAAAATCGCTAACAAGTAGACAATTTGCGAGGAATTACGAAATAGCAAAAGTAGAGCTCGATTGACTCAAGTTAGGATGCTCCATAATTGCAAACAAAGAAATGGATGAATATAGCACCACAAGATTAACAAATCATCCTTACTGATCATCCTCAAAAGGGGCACGGATCACTAGGAAACAACATAAACATATGGCATATTGATAAAAACAGATCAAGGACTTAGTGAAATTTCTAAGTCCCTGAAATCAGCGTTAACGAATGCACTACTTTGTAAGCTTGTGCTAGTCACCACACACATCACAAAAATACATGGATAGCACCTCTGTAAAGATGGCATGGCATATAACAAAACTCATGTAGAGCTTAGGAGCATATCATGCACACAAAAATCATGGCAAAAATGACGAATAGCTATTTGGTGCAACAGATCTGACAATTATCTCAAATAGCTCTCTTCCAACAGCATTTCGGGCATCAAGATGAGCTCAAATGAAAATGACGCCATGAGATGAAATGATGTACTCTCTGAGGCGAACATTTTGATATGCTGCACGCCCAAAACGGAGCCACGGATGATGAGTTATAGCATGATGAAGATTGCAAAAAGATTAGGGTTCAGAGGAAAAGTCAACCCTCGGGATTTAGATCTCAGATCCAGATCTGGATCTCACCGGAGTTACTTTAGCGCACAGAGCTCGAAGTTCGCCAGAGGTCGGAGAAGAGGGCCGGCGAGGTCGGGGCGCCGGATCCCGCCGGATCCGAGCCGGAGAGGGCGGCGGGAAGGTGCGGCTACGGCGGAGGAGGAGTGGGGCGGCGAGGCGCGGATGGCGGCGCCGGCGAGGATCCCA
>NC_057809.1:460781543-460816222 GCF_018294505.1 Triticum aestivum
GGGGCAGGCGCGCGGAGGAGATGGGCTCGGAGGGCCGGCCGTGGGCTCGCGGGCCCGCGGCGGCGCGCGACGGTGCTTGCCACGTGGCAGTCTAGGAGAGGCTGGGGACGGCGGCGCAGGGATGGACGGACATGTCCGTCGGCACGGGAAAGTGTCCGGCGGCGGAAGGAGGAAGATTGCTAGGGTTTGGCCCGCGAATTTGGAAGGGTTGCACATATTTATAGGTAGAGGGAGCTAGGAGAGTCCAAATGAGGTGCGGTTTTCGGCCACGCGATCATGATCGAACGACCGAGATGATGGAGAGGTCTTAGGTGGGTTTTTGGGGCAATTTGGAAGGGTGTTGGGCTGCAACACACACGAGGCCTTTTCGGTCCCTCGGTTAACCGTTGGAGTATCAAACGAAGTCCAAATGGTACGAAACTTGACAGGCGGTCTACCGGTCGTAAACCAAGGCTGCATGACAAGTATCGGTCCAATCCGTAAATGTTTAACACCGCACACAAAAAGAGGTAGAAAGGGACACCGGGTGACATAGGAGCGCCGGATTGCAAAACGGGCAACGGGGAAAATGCTCGGATGCGTGAGACAAACATGTATGCAAATGAAATGCACATGATGACATGATATGTAATGCATGACACGCAAGAAATGACAAGGCAACAACAGCGAATAACTGGAGGACACCTGGCACATCGGTCTCGGGGCGCTACAGGTTGGCACGAATCGAGACTGGGATTTGTCACTCCGTATGATGGAGAGGTATCTTTGGGCCCAGTCGGTAATGCATCATCATAACGAGCTCAATGTGACTAAGGAGTTAGCCATGGGATCATGATCATGCATTATGGAACAAGTAAAGAGACTTGCCGGTAACGAGATTGAACGAGGTATAGAGATACCAATGATCGAATCTCGGGCAAGTAACATACCGATAGACAAAAAGAATTGTATATGGGATTGATTGAATCCTCGACATCATGGTTCATCCGATGAGATCATTGTGGAACATTTGGGAGCCAACATGGGTATTCATACCCCGTTGGGTTATTGGCCAGAGAGATGTCTCGGTCATGTCTGCATGGTTCCCGTACCCGTAGGGTCTACACACTTAAGGTTCGGTGATGCTAGAGTTGTTATGGGAAATAGTATGTGATTACCGAAGGTTGTTTGGAGTCCCGGATGAGATCCCGGACATCACGAGGAGTTCCAGAATGGTCCAGAGGTGAAGATTTATATATGGGAAGTCCAGTTTCAGTCACCGGAATGGTTTCGGGGGTTATCGGCATTGTACGGGGACCACCGAAAGGTGTCCAGGGGTCCACCGGGTGGGTCCACCTGCCTCGGTGGGCCAAGTGGGCTGAACATGGGTGGGAACCAGCCCCTAGTGGGCTGGTGCGCACCCAAGGGCCCAAGGAACCTAGGGTTGAAAACCCTAGGGGGTGGGGGCGCCTCCCACCTAACTTGGGGGGCAAGTCCCCCTTTGCCCCCCTCTAGATGCATCTAAGGGGGGCCGGCCCCCTCTCCCTTCACCCTATAAATAGAGAAGGTGGGTGTCGGCATACAAAAATAGGGCTCCTTTTTGTACCCGTTTACTTGTGCGTGGGCAGTCGCAGCCACACGCCTGCGGCCACGCTTGGCGGAGCAGAGGAAGCAAAGACACGAGACTACCAGAACAATGCCAAGACAGAGGCGCGAGGAGCGAAGGGACAAGGTGGGTTTTCCCAGGCAAGAGCCTTACCGGGCAGCCTACATAGCCCCGGCAAAAGCCTTCCCTAGGGCAACTTGCCCAACACCAGTAGAGCTGCCACCCTTGAGCCTAAGAGTTCCGACGCCGTCGACAACACCGAAACCAAGGCTTGGGAGGCGCCTGCATGGTGGCACGTGCTACCTCTTGAGCTTGCGTTGGATTTCCCCAAAAAGGAAAGGATGATGCAGCAGAGTAGCGTAAGTATTTCCCCCCAGTTTTTGAGAACCAAGGTATCAATCCAGTAGGAGGCTATGCTCAAGTCCCTCGTACCTGCACAAAACGATAGCTACTCGCAACCAACGCGATTAGGGGTTGTCAATCCCTTCACGGTCATTTATGAGAGGGAGATCTGATAGATATAATATTTTTGGTATTTTTGCTATAGAGATGCAAAGTAAAAAGTAAAAGGCAAAGTAAAAAGCAAAGCAAGATTAAAGTGATGGAGATTGATATGATTAGAATAGACCCGGGGGCCATAGGTTTCACTAGTGGCTTCTCTAAAGAGCATAAGTATTCTACGATGGGCGAACAAATTACTGTTGAGCAATTGACAGAATTGAGCATAGTTATGAGAATATCTAGGCATGATCATGTATATAGGCATCACGTCCGTGACAAGTAGACCGAAACGATTCTACATCTACTACCATTACTCCACTCATCGACCGCTATCCAGCATGCATCTAGAGTATTAAGTTAAAAACAGAGTAACGCTTTAAGCAAGATGACATGATGTAGAGAGATAAATTCATGCAATATGAACTAAACCCCATCTTGTTATCCTCGATGGCAACGATGCAATACGTGCCTTGCTGCCACTTCTGTCACTGGGAAAGGACACCGCGAGATCGAACCCAAAGCTAAGCACTTCTCCCATGGCAAGAAAAACCAATCTAGTAGGCCAAACCAAACTGATAATTCTTAGAGACTTGCAAAGATAACCAATCATACATAAAAGAATTCAGAGAAGATTCACATATTATTCATAGATAGAATTGATCATAAACCCACAATTCATCGGTCTCAACAAACACACCGCAAAAAGAAGATTACATCGAATTGATCTCCACAAGAGAGGGGGAGAACTTTGTATTGAGATCCAAAAAGAGAGAACAAGCCATCTAGCTACTAACTATGGACCCGAAGGTCTGAGGTAAACTACTCACACTTCATCGGAGGGGCTATGATCATGTAGAAGCCCTCCGTGATGACGGACCTGTCCGGCGGAGCTCCGGAACAGGCCCCAAGATGGGATCTCGTGGATACAGAAAGTTGCGGCGGTGGAATTAGGTTTTTGGCTCCTGTTCTAATTGTTCGGGGGTACGTAGGTATATATAGGAGGAAGGAGTACGTCGGTGGAGCACCAAGGGGCCCACGAGGTAGGGGGCGCGCCCTAGGGGGGGCGCCCCCCACCCTCGTGACCGCCTCTCTGACTCCTTGGAGTAGGGTCCAAGTCTCCTGGATCACGTTCGGTGAGAAAATCACGTTCCCGAAGGTTTTATTCCGTTTGGACTCCGTTTGATATTCTGTTTTTCTGAAAGACTGAAATAGGCAAAAAACAGCAATTCTGGGCTGGGCCTCCGGTTAATAGGTTAGTCCCAAAAATAATATAAAAGTGGAAAATAAAGCCCAATATAGTCCAAAACAGTAGATAATATAGCATGGAGCAATCAAAAATTATAGATACGTTGGAGACGTATCGGGCATCCCCAAGCTTAATTCCTGCTCGTCCTCGAGTAGGTAAATGATAAAAAGAGAATTTTTAATGCAGAGTGCTACTTGGCATAATTTCAATGCAAATCTTTCTTAATTATGGTATGAATATTCAGATTCGAAAGATTCAAGACAAAAGTTCATGTTGACATAAAATAATAATACTTCAAGCATACTAACAAAGCAATTATGTCTTCTCAAAATAACATGGCTAAAGAAAGTTATCCCTACAAAATCATATAGTCTGGCTATGCTCTATCTTCACCACACAAAGTATTTAAATCATGCACAACCCCGATTACAAGCCAAGCAATTATTTCATACTTTAAAATTTTCAAAACTTTTTTGATCTTCACGCAATACATGAGTGTGAGCCATGGATATAGAGTGGTGGTTGTGGAGAAGAC
The DNA here is from genome assembly GCF_018294505.1 of Triticum aestivum. Taxonomy (NCBI): domain Eukaryota; kingdom Viridiplantae; phylum Streptophyta; class Magnoliopsida; order Poales; family Poaceae; genus Triticum; species Triticum aestivum. The sequence continues at coordinate 460,785,411 of NC_057809.1, forward strand.
AAAAAGAGGGGAAGATAGTCTCACATCAACTAGGTGTATCAATGGGCTATGGAGATGCCCATCAATAGATATCAATGTGAGTGAGTAGGGATTGCCATGCAACGGATGCACTAGAGCTATAAGTATATGAAAGCTCAATAAAAGAAACTAAGTGGGTGTGCATCCAACTCGCTTGCTCATGAAGACCTAGGGCATTTTGAGGAAGCCCATCATTGGAATATACAAGCCAAGTTCTATAATGAAAAATTCCCACTAGTATATGAAAGTGACATAACGAGAGACTCTCTATCATGAAGATCTTGGTGCTACTTTGAAGCACAAGTGTGGTAAAAGGATAGTAACATTGTCCCTTCTCTCTTTTTCTCTCTCTTTTTTTATATCTCGGCCTTTTTATGGCCTCTTTTTTTGGGCTTCTTTCGCCTCTTTTATTTTTCGTCCGGAGTCTCATCCCGACTTGTGGGGGAATCATAGTCTCCATCATTCTTTCCTCACTTGGGACAATGTTCTACAAATGATGATCATCACACTTTTATTTTTCTTACAACTCAACAATTACAACTCGATACTTGGAACAAAATATGACTCTATATGAATGCCTCCGGTGGTGTACCGGGATATGCAATGAATCAAGAGTGACATGTATGAAATAATTATGAATGGTGGCCTTGCCACAAATACGATGTCAACTACATTATCATGCTAGCAATATGACAATGATGGAGCGTGTCATAATAAACGGAACGGTGGAAAGTTGCATGGCAATATATCTCGGAATGGCTATGGAAATGCCATAATAGGTAGGTATGGTGGCTGTTTTGAGGAAGGTATATAGTGGGTGTATGATACCGGCGAAAGGTGCGCGGTATTAGAGAGGCTAGCAAACGTGGAAGGGTGAGAGTGTGTATAATCCATGGACTCAACATTAGTCATGAAGAACTCATATACTTATTGCAAAAATCTAGAAATTATCAAAGCAAAGTATTACGCGCATGCTCCTAGGGGGATAGATTGGTAGGAAAAGACCATCGCTCGTTCCCGACCGCCACTCATAAGGAAGACAATCAATAAATAAATCATGCTCCGACTTCATCACATAACGGTTCACCATACGTGCATGCTACGGGAATCACAAGCTACAACACAAGTATTTCTCAAATTCACAACTACTCAACTAGCATGACTTTAATATTATCACCTCCATATCTCAAAACAATTATCATGCTTCAATCTTTTCTTAGTATTCAACACACTCAAAAGAAAGTTTCACAAATCTTGAATACCAAGCATATTATTATTAAGCAAATTACCATGCTATTAAGAGACTCTCAAAATAATTTAAGTGAAGCATGAGAGATCAATAGTTTCTTTAAAACAAATCCACCACCGTGCTCTAAAAAAATCTAAGTGAAGCACATAGAGAAAAATTATAGCGCTCAAAAGATATAAGTGAAGCACATAGAGCAAAACTACTTAGCATAAAAGATATAAGTGAAGCACATAGAGCAAAATTATAACGCTCAAAAGATATAAGTGAAGCACATAGAGTATTATATCAAATTCTAATTCATGTATGGCTCTCTCAAAAGGTGTGTACAACAAGTATGATTGTGGCACACTAACAACCAAAGACACAAATAATACAAGACGCTCCAAGCAAAACACATATCATGTGGTGAATAAAAATATAGCTCCAAGTAAAGTTACCGATAGAAGTAGACGAAAGAGGGGATGCCTTCTAGGGCATCCCCAAGCTTTGGCTTTTAGGTGTCCTTAGATTATCTTGGGGGTGCCATGGGCATCCCCAAGCTTATGCTCTTGCCACTCCTTGTTCCATAATCCATCAAATCCTTACCCAAAACTTGAAAACTTCACAACACAAAACTTAAGGTAGAAAACTCGTGAGCTCCGTTAGCGAAAGAAAACAAAAAACCACTTCAAGGTACTGTAATGAACTCATTCTTTATTTATATTGGTGTTAAACCTACTGTATACCAACTTATATGTGGATTATAAACTATTTTACTAACCATAGATTCATCAGAATAAGCAAACAACACACGAAAAATAGAATCTGTCAAAAATAGAACAATCTGTAGTAATCTGTAGCTAGCGCAAGATCTGGAACCCCAAAAATTCTAAAATAAATTTCTGGACGTGAGGAATTTATCTATTAATCATCTTCAAAAATAATTAACTAATATCACTCTCCAAATAAAAATGACTGCAGTTCTCGTGAGCGCTAAAGTGTCTGTTTTTTTACAGCAAGTTCAACAAGACTTTCCCCAAGTCTTCCCAGCGGTTCTACTTGGCAAAACACTAATTAAACATAAAAAACACAACCAAAACAGAGGCTAAATAATTTATTTATTAAATAACAGGAAGGAAAAAATTTGGGTTCTCTCCCAACAAGCGCTTTTCTTTAAATCCTTAAAGCTAGGCATTGATAATTTTAATGATGCTCACATGAAAGACAAGAATTGAAGCACAAAGAGAGCATCATAGAGCATGTGACAAACACATCTAAGTCTAACATACTTCCTATGCATAGGCATCTCATAGGCAAACAAATTACCAAGGCAAGCAAAAACTAGCGTATGCAAGGAAGTGGAAAGAAACAATAGCAATCTCAACATAACGAGAGGTAATTTAGTAACATGAAAATTTCTACCACCATATTTTCCTCTCTCATAATAATTACATGTAGGATCATAATCAAATTCAACAAAATAGCTATCACATACAATATTTTCAACATGATCCACATGCATGCAAAGTTGACACTCTTCCAAAATAGTGGGATTAACATTAACTAGAGTCATGACCTTTCCAAACCCACTTTTATCAGAAACTTCATAAGATTGAACATTCTCCAAATATGTGGGATCTAAAGTTGACACTCTTACAAACCCACTTTCAATAATATTGCAAAAAATATTATCAATCTCATATTCATCATGGGGTTTAAATAAATTTTCAATATCATAAGAAGAATCACCCCAATCATGATCATTACAACAAGTAGTAGACATAGCAAAACTAGCATCCCCAAGCTTAGGGTTTTGCATGTTATTAGCACAATTGACATCAAGAAAATTTATAGTAAAATCATTGCAGTCATGCTTTTTATTCAAAGATCTATCGTGAATCGCTTCATAAGCTAATTCATCACACTTTTCAGATTCACGAATTTCAAGCAAAACTTCATAAAGATAATCTAGTGCACAAAACTCACTAGCAATTGGTTCATCATAATTGGATCTCTTAAAAAGATTAGCAAGTGGATGAGGATCCATAGATCTTAGGTTCTCTGTTTAGTAATAAATAAACAACTAATCCAACCATACGAGCAAACAAGAAACGGCCAAAAAGAGGCAAATAGAGAAAGAGAGGGAGGATAGAGAAAGAAGGCGAATAAAACGGCAAGGGTGAATTGGGGGGAGAGGAAAACGAGAGGCAAATGGCAAATAATGTAATGCGGGAGATAGGGATTGTGATGGGTACTTGGTATGTCAACTTTTTGCATAGACTCCCCGGCAACGACACCTGAAATTCTTCTTGCTACCTCTTGAGCTTGCGTTGGATTTCCCCGAAGAGGAAAGGATGATGCAGCAGAGTAGCGTAAGTATTTCCCTCAGTTTTTGAGAACCAATGCATCAATCCAGTAGGAGGCCACGCTCAAGTCCCTCGTACCTGCACAAAATGATAGCTACTTGCAACCAATGCGATTAGGGGTTGTCAATCCCTTCACGGTCACTTACGAGAGTGAGATCTAATAGATATAATATTTTTGGTATTTTTGGTATAGAGATGCAAAGTAAAAAGTAAAAGGCAAAGTAAAAAAGCAAAGCAAGATTAAAGTGATGGAGATTGATATGATGAGAATAGACCCGGGGGCCATAGGTTTCACTAGTGGCTTCTCTCAAGAGCATAAGTATTCTACGATGGGTAAACAAATTACTGTTGACAATTGCCAGAATTGAGCATAGTTATGAGAATATCTAGGCATGATCATGTATATAGGCATCACGTCCGTGACAAGTAGACCGAAATGATTCTGCATCTACTACTATTACTCCACTCATCGACCGCTATCCAGCATGCATCTAGAGTATTAAGTTAAAAACAGAGTAACGCTTTAAGCAAGATGACATGATGTAGAGAGATAAATTCAGGCAATATGAAATAAACCCCATCTTGTTATCCTCGATGGCAACGATGCAATACGTGCCTTGCTGCCCCTTCTGTCACTGGGAAAGGACACCGCAAGATCGAACCCAAAGCTAAGCACTTCTCCCATGGCAAGAAAAACCAATCTAGTAGGCCAAACCAAACTGATAATTCGAAGAGACTTGCAAAGATAACCAATCATACATAAAAGAATTTAGAGAAGATTCAAATATTATTCATAGATAGACTTGATCATAAACCCACAATTCATCGGTCTCAACAAACACACCGCGAAAAGAGGATTACATCGAATAGATCTCCACAAGAGAGGGGAAGAACCTTGTATTGAGATCCAAAAAGAGAGAAGAAGCCATCTAGCTACTAACTATGGACCCAAAGGTCTGAGGTAAACTACTCACACTTCATCGGAGGGGCTATGATGATGTAGAAGCCCTCTGTGATGACGGCCCTCTCCGGCGGAGCTCCAGAACAGGCCCCAAGATGGGATCTCGTGGATACAGAAATTTGCGGCGGTGGAATTAGGTTTTTGGCTCCAGTTCTGATCGTTTGGGGGTACATAGGTATATATAGGAGGAACGAGTACGTCGGTGGAGCACCGACGGGCCCACGAGGCAGGGGGCGTGCCCCCACCCTCGTGACCGCCTCTTTGACTCCTTGGAGTAGGGTCCAAGTCTCCTGGATCATGTACGGTGAGAAAATCACGTTCCCGAAGGTTTTATTCCGTTTGGACTCCGTTTGATATTCTGTTTCTCCGAAATACTGAAATAGGCAAAAAAACAGCAATTCTGGGCTGGGCCTCCGGTTAATAGGTTAGTCCCAAAAATAATATAAAAGTGGAAAATAAAGCCCAATATAGTCCAAAACAGTAGATAATATAGCATGGAGCAGTCAAAAATTATAGATATGTTGGAGATGTATCAGCACGCGAGTCTTTGTAAAGAACAAGAACATGCAAGATTAGATGAGGACCAGAAGACGGAAATCCCCCGGCAAGATCCTTACCGGGGACGCTCACGAGACCCCCGGCAAGACCCTTGCCGGGGACACCTGCGAAGCCCCGGCAAGGCCCTTGCCGGGGACATCCGAGGCCGCAGCCAGGCCCCCACCTGCCAAGGCTCCACCGCTGTCGGTGTCAAAACCGACGGATCTCGGGTAGGGGGTCCCGAACTGTGCATCTAAGGCGGATGGTAATAGGAGACAAGGGACACGATGTTTACCAGGTTCAGGCCCTCTTGAAGGAGGTAATACCATACATCCTGCTTGATTGTTCTTGATGATATGAGTATTACAAGAGTTGATCTACCACGAGATCGTAGAGGCTAAACCCTAGAAGCTAGCCTATGGTATGATTGTATGTTGTCGTACGGACTAAACCCTCCGGTTTATATAGACACCAGAGGGGGCTAGGGTTACACAGAGTTGGTTACAAGGGAGGAGATCTACATATCTGTATTGCCTAGCTTGCCTTCCACGCCAAGGAGAGTCCCATCCGGACACGGGACGAAGTCTTCAATCTTGTATCTTCATAGTCCAATAGTCCAGCGAAAGTATATAGTCCGGCTGTCCGGAGACCCCCTAATCCAGGACTCCCTCAGTAGCCCCTGAACTAGGCTTCAATGACTATGAGTCTGGAGCGCAGTATTGTCTTCAGCATTGCAAGGCGGGTTCTTCTCCAAATCCTGAATATCTGTTAAGTAGTGTCCGGCTCCCATAAATGTTGGACTTCTCGGCTTCTGTGCCCAATAAGGGCTATCTTCCATGTGTCGAGCGAATGCGAGGAGCCAGGGCGTTTTTACATTCACCCCCCTAGCTAGGTAAATAAATTGTCTATTAAAGGGATGGTGATTCTCTGATCCAATGCACACCATCCTCCCATGACGAGAGTCCATCAGAGCGTGCTCGGAATAATCCATTCCATCATGGCTGGCCATTGCAGCTCCTCCTCGCGCTCTCGTAGCCCTAAGCCCGGTGATTGGGAGAAGTGCTCCGTCCCGCACAGCCGATTAGTAGAGTTGGAGACCCAGGGATTTCTCCCTCTAGCGTATATGATCCCTGTTCGAGCCGGGCTCACCACCTATAATGGCGGGGATCAAGCGGAGAGCTTCCCCAATCCCTCCAAAGGGGGGCGGGTATGCCTTGTCCCTTACCTACTAAGGGGACTCGGGTTTCCAATTCATCCGTTCCTCCGCGGGCTCCTAGAGTTTTACGGCCTCCAGTTGCATAATTTCACCCCTACTTCCATATTACACATCGCCGGTTATGTTGCCCTTTGTGAGCTGTTTTTGGGCTGCGAGGCTCATTTCGAGCTGTGGAAAAGGCTATTATGCCTTGTGCCCCACACAAAGAAGGGGTCACTTTATTAAGTGGGCGGAGCCGAAATATGGCGCATCACCGAGACCGGATACCTGTCCAGTACTCCGAAGAAGACGTCCGAAGACTGGCCTTCGGAGTGGTTTTACATGGAGGACGTCCCCCTTCCAGACCCTATTCGGCGGGGTCTTCCTGAGTTCAACAACGCTCCTCTGAAGAAACGCCGAAGCTGGCGCCCACGGATCCCCCAGGAGGAAGACAATGGAGAAGTCCTTTACCTGATGAATGGGATTAAAGCGCTGGCTCAATCAGGATTGACAATAATCGAGGTTATGTCAATATGCATAATGCGGGGGGTGCAACCGCTTCAATATCGAGGGCACCCCTGTGGTGTTTTAACGGGGAAGATGATGCCACCCATTGCGGGCGTAAGGGACTGGACTCCGCTGCTGCTTTAGCAAAAATTCTGTCCGAGTTGTTCAAGGGAGAGGAAGAGGAGTTCATCTGTATCAAGCCACGGGATGGATTCTCCATGTACAACCCTCCAAGCTGGGTGAGTTGTACCTCTTTACCCCCGACCTTCCCGCATTCTTCGTCGTAGATACTCACCTTGCCATTTCACGGCAGGAACTGCGAAAAGCTGTAAGGGAGGTCAACAGCCCACCTCCACAACCGGAGGACCCTGGTCGGGCCCTCGATCCCGGACTCAAAGAGGATCCGGACATATTCGTGGAGCTGATAGACATGCAATTCTATCAATTGAGCTGCGATGACGCCATGGTGGCCATAACATCCGACTATCCTGGACAACTCCCTGCATCGCACATAAGAAAAACCAAAGTCCCAACTCCCATAAAGGATCCCCTTTTATGCACTTCACATACCGTACACATATGGTGTTTTACAAGGAAGGCATTCGAGACGACGTGCCGAATCCGTAGCAACTCGCCAATAAGGGGCACCGAAGCCGGGTAGGAAGGCGGTCAGGATGGAGACGCCGGCGCAGAGGTATGACATAGAACCTAGCTCTGTGGTTGTCGTCTTTCTTAAAATATAATGACGTCCATGTTTCCTAGCAGAAAAAATGCTCGCCGGACTATATCCGGAGAGGCTGCCGATCACGCCTCGACTAGTCGGGCTCCAGGGCCGGACATAGAGGTGGAAGCTAACGCGGGGCAGACGTCGGATGTTCCTCCAATAGAGGATGCGGATAGACTATCTGCTACAAATTCCAAAGTGGAGAGCGCCATGAATCAGAGGCGTCGCCGGATCGTACTCCGTGATGCTTGTTTCTCACCAGAGGCATTTGATGCCTTCAATTCTAGAGACGCGTACATCCGTGCTGCTCAAAATGGTCTAGCCAGAGCCACGGACCAGTATGTAAGGGATATACGGGTAAGCAAATCTGATGATTATATGTATCAATAGCCCCTGAGACTTGACATAGTTGACGCAACTGATTTAAGGATCATTATTTGTGCAGGTTCTTACAGAGAAGAATTCCCAATTGTATCAAGAGCTGGAAGAGTGCAAGGCCCAGCTAGGTGCCGCTGTTGCCGCGTTGAAGGAGTCCAAGAAGGGTCCCTCTGGTAATGCTTGTTTCCATTGCAAAGAATATGGGTACCAGGTAGTATGCGACATGTATGCAAACCTAACAATAGATGTTGCTGGTGGCCCCGGAGTGGATCCGGAGGCCTTGGCGGTGAATACGGCACGTGCTGATCGACGGCTAAATGCTGGCGAGCGTGTGCTTACGCGAGTCAGGCAGGAGAAAAATAATCTCCAAGACGCCAATATCCGGCTGGGTGTGGAACTGAAAGATGTCTGACCCCAGCTTGCGGACTCCGTGAAGGAGAATAAGAGGCATCGGCGCGGAATTTTTAGTAAGTGCTTGAACGAACTTTTGAAGGAGTTCGGCGAAGAAGCCGGTTAACAAAGTTATGTCTGCAGGTATGCTGACGGGTCGTCCCGCGGAAGAGATGCCCGGGTCTTCGGGCGATCTTCTACCAGAGCTCTCACAATTGCACGAGCAAGTTCGGCAGGTGATGCATGGTATTGCCCAAGCCTTGTGGCCGTCCGTGTCCCTGCCAGGAGGCATGGGGGAGCATATAGAGAAGCTCAAGGGAGCGCGACAGCACTTCCAATTATGGAAGATATCAGCTTGCCGACAAGGTGCAGGGGAAGCCTGGGCTATGGTGAAGACATGATATACCAAAGCGGAACCAAACCACATGGCCGAGGTCGGACCTGTGGGGCCCGATGGGAAAGAGATCCCGGACAGTTTAGTGTATGATCAAGTAGAATTAGCCGCATAGTATTCCCAACAGGATTGTAGGCTAGACAGCATGTTGGATGGTATAGAAGAAGAATTCAATCAGTCTTAGTGACTGTGTACTTCAAGTGACATATATAATGTCCCTAGCCGGATTGTAAATCATTTTGTCATGGCGGACCTTTTCGCTTCAACCTCTGGACCCGATAGTCCGGAGTGTATCCGAATACCCGCTCGGTTATGTAAAAACCGGAGTATGCATGGAAACCAGGCGTAGTGGTCATAAGTGCTTGAACAGACAAGTACCCAACTAGCTATGTTATATTACATGGGTAGTAAGAAACATCTTCCAGGGAGAATAGTTCCGTTAAGGGTTCCTTTCCCTGGGTACGCATGCCCTAATGTGCATGTCCGAACTGCGAGAAGAGACGCAGGCTATAAACATCTGGGGGCATGTGTCAAATTTAAATAAAAGTCATCTTTTATTCATCGACCGAATATTCTCTTAAGAATGCTAGCGTTCGGCTTCACCCAGTCCGAGGTACACATCCGGCTGACTCGGCAGTAACAACCACAGAGGTGCTCCCCTTATGCCCTAGCCGAATTAACGGGAACGTAGGGCATAAATACAAGAGCCAGGCAACCCAACTTGGCCAAAACTTAAGTCATTTCGATGTATATAATGGCGAAAAAGGTACATGCAGAAGAATAACACATGTGCGGGGCATAAAGCCCGGAAAAATGATTAGATTAAGCTTCTGTATAAGAAGCCCCCAGGTATAATGAGCGCGGCTAGCGTGTCAAGATTGTGTAACCAAGATACAAGTTTAGCTCTTTAGGGCCTTGAAGAGAATAAAAAAGGGGACAGAAAGAGAGAAAAGACAGATATGCAAAAAATTGACGGAGGTGAGGATACGAACATAGAGTCTGGCTCTAGGCATAGAATCTTTGGAGTCTGGCTGCGTTCCATGGGTTTGGCTTGAGTCGATTATCCGATGCATCCCGCAGATGGTACGCTCCGCCGGTCAGAACCTGGTCAATAATGAAGGGACCTTCCCATTTGGGCTTGAGCTTATTCTTTTTCTTCTCCGGCAGGCGTAGAACTAGTTCGCCAATGTTATAGGTTTTGGCCCGTACTTCTCTGCTTTGATACCTGCGAGCCTGTTGCTTATAGAATGCGGAACGGGCTTTTGCAACGTCGCGCTCCTCCTCCAGGGCGTCCAAACTGTCTTGCCGATCGAGCTCGGCCTCTTTTTCTTCGTACATGCGCACTCGAGGTGAGTCATGAATTATATCACAAGGCAGAACTACCTCTGCGCTGTACACCATGAAAAATGGTGTGTATCCGGTAGTGCGATTCGGCGTGGTCCGCAGCCCCCATAGTACAGAGTCGAGCTCCTCTACCCAGTGCGTGTTTGATTCCTTTAAGGACCACACTAATCTGGGCTTTATGCCGCTCATGATAAGACCATTCGCTCGCTCGACTTGACCGTTAGTTTGCGGGTGATAGACAGAAGCATAATCGAGCTTGATGCCCATGTTGCTGCACCAAAGTTTCACTTCATCGGCTGTAAAGTTCGTGCCATTGTCAGTGATGATGCTATGGGGGACGCCATAATGGTGTACAACCCCGGATATGAAGTCTATCATTGGTCCGGATTCAGCCGTTTTGACAGGTTTGGCTTCTATGCATTTGGTGAATTTATCCACCATGACCAGTAAGTATTTTTTTCTTATGGGTTCCCCCTTTAAGGGGTTCGACCATATCAAGCCCCCAGACCGCAAAGGGACAAGTAATGGGGATTGTTTGGAGAGCGGTAGGCAGCATATGGCTTTGGTTTGCAAAGAGCTGGCAACCGACGCAATGCTGGACCAGATGCTGCGCATCTGCCCGGGCCATCGACCAATAGAAACATGTACGGAAGGCCTTGCTTACAAGGGCCCAGGCTGCGGCATGGTGGCCGACGAGTCCGGCATGGATTTCTGCCAAAAGCTTTCGCCCTTCCTCTTTGGAGATGCACCTTTGAAGGACTCCGGTAGTGCTTTTCTTATAAAGCTCTCCCTCGTGGACCTTGTAGGCTTTAGATCGCCGCACTATGCAGCGTGCCTCATTTTGGTCCTCGGGTAGTTCCTGACTGGTTAGGTAGGCCAGGAATGGTTCTGTCCACGGGGCGATGACAGCCATTATTACATGGGTTGAAGGTGTTATTTCGATGGCAGAGCCTTCGATTGTGTCAGAGTGTTTGGTATCTGGGGTTGTCGCCGGGTCCGGACTATTGTTGTCGGTGTCCCCTTCCCATACCACGAATGGTTTAAACAGTTTTTCCAGGAAGATGTTAGGTGGGACAGGGTCGCATTTAGCGCCGATACAGGCATGGATGTCCGCCGCCTGGTTGTTTTCCCGAGCCACATGGTGAAATTCAAGCCCCTCGAACCGAGCTGACATTTTGAGGACGACGTTGCGATATGCCGCCATTTTTGGATCCTTGGCATCGAAGTCTCCATTTATTTGGGATATTGCGAGGTTCGAGTCCCCACGCACCTCCAGGCGTTGAATGCCCATGGAAACTGCCATCTGGAGACCGTGTAACAGGGCCTCGTATTCGGCTGTGTTGTTGGATTCTGTATATAGTATTTGGAGTACGTATTGCACTGTATCTCCGGTGGGGGACGTCAGGACAACGCCAGCCCCCAGACCAGCCAGCATTTTAGATCCGTCGAAGTGCATGATCCAATTGGAGTATGCGCCGTACTCTTTAGGGAGTTCGGCTTCTGTCCATTCGGCTATGAAATCGGCCAGTACTTGCGACTTAATAGCTTGTCGTGGTTTATATGCTATGTCAAACGGGAGGAGCTCGATAGCCGATTTGGCAATCCAGCCTGTGGCATCGCAGTTGTTTATTATGTCATTGAGTGGTACTTTGGAGGCCACCGTAATTGAACACTCTTGAAAGTAGTGTCGTAATTTCCGGGATGCCATGAATACCGCGTATGCTATCTTTTGATAATGTGGGTACCGTGATTTGCATGGAGTGAGGACGGTGGATACATAATATACTGGCTTTTGAAGTGGGAATTTATGTCCGACCATCTCTCGTTCGACGACGAGCACTGCGCTTACAACTTGGTGAGTTGCCGCTATATATAATAGCATTGGTTCGCGAACATTTGGTGCGGCCAAGATTGGGTTGGTGGCCAGGATGGCTTTTATTTCTTCCAGTTCGGCCGTGGTTGCGTCCGCCCACTCAAAGTGTTCGGTGCACCGAAGAAGGCGATAAAGGGGGAGTGCCTTTTATCCTAGTCGGTAGATAAAGCGGCTTAAAGCCGCCACACATCCAGTTAACTTCTGGATTTGCTTGAGGTTAGTTGGGATAGCCAACTGTGACAGAGCCCGGATTTTGGCCAGATTTGCTTCAATTCCTCTGCTGGAGACGATAAAGCCCAGGAGCTTTCCAGTGGGTACACCGAAAACGCATTTTTCTAGGTCGAGCTTAATCTCGTATGTTCAGAGATTGTCGAACGTGAGCCTCAAGTCGTCTATTAAGGAGTCGATGTGTCTGGTTTTAACGACCACATCGTCGACGTATGCTTCCACTGTTTTGCTGATCTGCTTTTCCAGACATGTCTGAATCATGCGCTGGTACGTCGCGCCGGCGTTTTTGAGCCCGAAGGGCATTGTGTTAAAACAGAAGGGACCGTATGGTGTGATAAATGCCGTTGCGGCTTGATCGGACTCCGCCATCTTAATTTGGTGGTAAACGGAGTATGCGTCGAGGAAGCACAATGAGTTGTGTCCTGCGGTAGCGTCGATAATTTGATCGATGTGAGGGAGGGTGAAGGGATCCTTTGGTCAAGCCTGATTAAGGTCCTTGAAGTCGATGCATAGGCGCCAGGATTTGTCCTTCTTTGGCACCATCACCAAGTTTGCTAGCCAGTCCGGATGCTTTATCTCTCTAATGAATCTGGCCTCTAGTAATTTGGCTAGCTCCGCTCCCATGGCTTGTCGCTTAGGTTCGGAGAAACGCCAGAGAGTCTGCTTGACCGGCTTGAATCCTTTTAGAATGTTAAGGCTATGCTCGGCCAACCTGCGTGGGATTCCTAGCATGTCTGAAGGATGCCAGGCGAATATGTCCCAATTATCGTGCAGGAACTCCCGTAGTGCGGCGTCTATGGCGGGGTTTAGTTGTGCCCCAATGGACGTTGTTTTTGTGGGGTCCGTTGGATGGACTTGGAATTTGACTATTTCATCCGCTGGTTTAAAGGAGGTGGACTTGGATCTTTTGTCTAGTATCACATCGTCCCTGTCCACTGTGGAGCGCAGCGTGGTTAATTCCTCTGCCACAAGGGCTTCGGATAATGCCTCGAGGGCCAGTGTGGCTGTTTTGTTCTCGGCGCGGAGTGGTATGTCCGGATCACTATCTAGAGTGATGATTCCATTAGGTCCGGGCATTTTGAGCTTCATGTACCCGTAATGGGGTATGGCTTGAAAAATCGTGAATGCCTCCCGCCCTAGAAGGGCGTGGTGTCCGCTACTAAACGGGGCCACTTGGAATGTGATTTCTTCGGACCTGTAATTCTCTAGAGTGCCGGATACCACATCTAGTGTGATTTTCCTAGCGCAACGTGCCTCCCGACTGGGGATGATTCCTCGGAAGATCGTGCTGCTTTGCTCAATACAGTTGCTGTCTATTTCCATTTTTTTGAAGAGTCTCCTCATAAATGAGGTTTCATCCGCTGTCGCCGTCCATGAGTACTTTAGTGAGCCGAAAGCCGTCCACAATTGGACTGAGGACCAAAGCAGCTGGTGCTCGGGCTGTTCGGAATTTAGGTTCGTCACTGGCATTGAAAGTGATAGCCGTGTCGCTCCATGGATTTATTGCTGCCACGTGGTAGACTTCGGCAAGGCTGCGGACTGTTCACTTACGCCTATTATTTGAGGCGAAGGTCTCGAAGACTGTCAATACTGTATTGTTATCCACGGGAAGGTGCTCTTGGTTGTTTTGGATGAGGAGATCCTCACCACTCTTGGCCACCTGCCGGAGTACCCAACATGCTCTAAGGCTATGTGTTGGTATGGTATCCGATGTACTATGAATTTTGCAGGGCCTGTTAAGCCATCCCTCCAATATGGTTCAACACCCTGTAGTGGGCTTTTGCTTCTTTGTAATTGAGCCGGGTGACTTATGAGAGTGCACCCTTTTAGTTCGGACTGGGGGTTTTGTCAGAGCCGGATTGTCCCAAAAGTGTGTTTGGGTTTTCCAGGTGCTTTCCATCGCACAATATTTCCATACTATGGCCGCCAAGTCAATGAAGTGTGCTATGTCACGACGACTTATGGCATTGAGGATTCCCTTGTCCGTGCAATTGTTGCAAAAGAACGAAATTGCGTCTTCCTCGCGACAGTCCTTGACCTTGTTCATTACAAGGAGGAATCTGGCCCAATAGTGATGTACTGTCTCTTGGGGCGCTTGCCTAATGTGGGAAAGATCACTTGTATCTGGGTGTGTGGGTGGATTTGAGTCCAGACCTTGACCCAATCTGAGATCCTGGGGCAGGGGAGTTTCTGATCTTAGGAGTTCGGGCTCCGGGATGTTGCCCCGTGGGATCGGTATGCGACCTGATTCTAGGTTCAGGGTTAGGGCGATGTCCTCCCGTGAGCGGGTATCTGGCTCGGAGAGCTTGGGAATCCGGACAGTTCATCCTCAAGATAGAGGAAGAATCTCCGTGTTGCTCCTCCACCACCGCTGATGGGTGACTAGCGGAGAGTTAATTTCCCTTTGGTCGGGTTTAAGCCCGATCCGATCGTAGTCCGTAGCGACTCCTAGAGCAGCGATGCGATCCAAGAGCTTGTTCAAAGAGGAGAGCTCCATTGGATCCATCTGCTCGGTGAATTTCGAGCCGATGTGGAGGCTATTTTCGATGACCTGAGAAGTCATCGTCGGCGCAGCGGCCGAGCGGGCGGTCACGACGAAGCTGCCTAGTCGGAGAGTTTGGCCTACAGCCAGGGCTCCCCCAGAGGTGATGTTGTCCTTGACAACGAGACGAGCCATCCCCACTTATGATGACGACACAATGGAACTCTCAATGAAAGCACCAAATTCGGTGTCAAAACCGGCGGAGGTAGGGGGTCCCGAACTGTGCGTCTAAGGCGGATGGTAACAGGAGACAAGGGACACGATGTTTACCCAGGTTCAGGCCCTCTTGGAGGAGGTAATACCCTACGTCCTGCTTGATTGTTCTTGATGATATGAGTATTACAAGAGTTGATCTACCACGAGATCGTAGAGGCTAAACCCTAGAAGCTAGCCTATGGTATGATTGTATGTTGTCCTACGGACTAAACCCTCCGGTTTATATAGACACCGAAGGGGGCTAGGGTTACACAGAGTCAGTTACAAGGGAGGAGATCTACATATCCGTATTTCCTATCTTGCCTTCCACGCCAAGGAGAGTCCCATCCGGACACGGGACAAAGTCTTCAATCTTGTATCTTCATAGTCCAATAGTCTGGCCAGAGGATATAGTCCGTCTGTCCGGAGACCCCCTAATCCAGGACTCCCTCAACCGTCGTTCCAACATAGCAGTCAATCTGCCAGTGAGGCATGCACCTAGGTGGCGACGTGTAGCTTCCAGGCCAACTCAGCGAGCACCTACGTCGTGGCATGCATATCTTCGTGAAGACTCCGCCACCGCACCAACTCTGCAGCCAGCCAGCATGGCACTGCACGCCTAGTTAGCTTGGACGGGCGTCAGAGCGAGATGAGGCAGCGACGGACGAGACGAGCTTCCTTGCTGTCCCTGATAAAGTGAGAGGGCATGTCGGCAGCGCATTAAATGCATTTGTCCTACGGTGCTAGGCGATAGACTTGTATACAGTACAAACTTTCCACCTCCTGTGTGCCACTTTCGCGACCCCTTTGGCTATAAAAGGAGGCCCGAGGCATACTAGATAAGGATTCGAACTTTTTGGACCCTGCACGCTTTGTAGCTAGTCCAAGAACACCAGATAAACACAAACCAACAGGAGTAGGGTATTACGCATCACTTGCGGCCCGAACCTGGATAAACTCCCCCGTGTTGATCTTCTAAACCTGCTCTTTCCACAGCCCGCACCCGCCAACCGTAGAAGGGATTCCCTGTGATCCCATAGGTGTCGTTCTCACTGACAGTGGGAGGGCAGCCACACCCCTTCCCCTGGCACAGCCCTCCCCCTCTCCAACACCCCCTCCTCCTCTGTAGTGCTTGGCGAAGCCCTGCTGGAGAACTGCAAGCTCCACCACCATGCTGTCGTGCTGCCGGAGCTCTCCCTCAACTTCTCCTCTCCCCTTGCTGGATCAAGAAGGAGGAGACGTCCCCAGGCTGTACGTGTGTTGAACGCGGAGGCGCTGTCATTCAGTGCTTGATCGGATCTTCCGCGATTTGAATCACTACGAGTACGACTCCATCATCCGCGTTCCTTGTAACACTTCTGCTTAGCGATCTTCAAGGGTATGAAGATGCACGCCCTCTCTCTCGTTGCTAGCATCTCCTCGATTGATCTTGGTGACACATAGGAAATTTCTGAATTATTGCTACATTCCCCAACAGTATTATATTAGGGTGGCAGGGTGCCCATGATCTATCTTATGAGTGTTGGGTGTGGAATGCAGTTCACCGGAAAAAACGGATCGGGCCCGGGGTTAAATGGAAGGCAGGGGTGGGGGAGCATGGAGGTGGCAGGCGGTTTAGGGGAGGGCGGGGCGGCGGCAGGCGGTTAGGCGTGTGGCGGGCTGAGAAGATGAATAATACATCAGTTTCGGAGGTTGAAGAAGCCCTTCTAGCCATCCATGTTGCATCCGGCGGCTCACAAGAGTCGAGTGACCCAAATTGCTCCTTCAGACTACCGGATCCACATGGCATTCAAGGTATCAAAGGTAGATTCCGCGTCCACACCCGGTTTGCGGGCTCGGCGCGGGCGCGACCGGCTTCCGCCGTGACAGCCACCATGCGTGCCTCCTCTGCGCGGGCGGAGACGACAATGACACGCTAGTTCCTCCTCGCCAGTGTGCTGGAGCACGCGCTCGTCCTCCTCTTTGTACACTGCGTGCATAGATGCGGCTCCACCAGCTGTTCACGTGCTTGGCAGCACGGCAGCATCGCGAGGAGGGACTGCAGACGGCGTGAGCGAGCGAGCCTTCGGCTTCATGGTACAGGGATGGCGGCAACACGACGGTGATGGGAGAGAAATGGTTGGCTAGAGCAGGCGGGTGCCGGCATGCGCAACGGCGGCGGCGGCATATTGATGAGTGCGCGTATGGGAGCTTAGTTTAGTTTTATATAGGGTTGGTCAAACTTAAAAGAAAACCGTACTAGTACACGTAAACATTAGACTGAGGCAGTGCTTATATTAGTTACCACAGCCACGATAAAGAATCATGTGCAAGCGCGTGAACCGCAGTTGCGCGGTTGATCAAACGGTGCGTCACCGTGTCGCGCTCGAAGGACATCCACCGAACCTTTTTGTGTGTGTGAAAACAATCCCCAAATATTACTCAACCTTTTTTCCTGGAAAAGTTCTTGACACTACAATATTTTCCATATATTTGAATTTAGCTCCAGTCCGTCTTTATTTGGATTTGGACATTTTAGGTGTGCCCTAGTTTTTTTAATACTGATTTTGTGTGTGTGACTGAGAGAAAATGTGTGTATGTGTCCATATGTGTGTTGTGGCGGAAGGGCAATGTGGAGATGGTGTGCGTGTGATAGATACATAGAGAGGTGTGAATGTACAAATGATCATGCATGAGTGAGACATAGGCAGATGCCGATACGTTGTGTATACATGAGAGAACGGTATTCTATCTGTACTTGTGTGTGTGTGTGTGAGAGAGAGAGAGAGGAGCATCCGTAACACAACAACCATCTCTCTCGATTTGTCCGTCCCTCGCACGATCGCATGTAACACATGCATCAATGCACACATTTTTTACACCCTCACCCGGCCCCTGCCCACCTCAAGGCCCGCACATCGCTCTCTATCTCGCACACACAATCTCTTTGTGAAAACCCTATTTGTCATGTAGCTTTCCATCACATGCACACACATTTCTCCCCAAAGGTTTGATTTCTCTCAATACCTGACACACACACACACACACCACACACACACTCCCCCTCCCCCGAGCACACAATTCATCCTCATCCAAGGCTATATGGCGACCACTCTCGCTTGTGCTTCTATGCACCCCAGCATGCACAACACCTCAATCTTCAAAGAGGGCATCGAGGAGACCGAAGACACCAACCACACTGCACTAGGGAATGCGAGGCCATTTGGAAGCAGGATGATGTGACAATGGCTGACTGACTCCTCCCCCCTCTCTCTCCCGCACAAAATTACCAATCCCTCTCTCTCCCACACAAAATTATCAATCCCTCAACCCACGAGATCCTTCCCCTCTCGTCCATGTTTTTCCAACTCTCTCATCAAACCTGTTGTCTCTTCTCCTTCCACGTCTATAGAATCTGGATGCACACACATCTCACGTATATGACATGTCTCCATCTTTGTCACAGACCTAACTTCTTCCTCTCTCTCTCTCTTTCTCTCCCTCTCTCTGTCTCGTTAGGTTTGTCTCCTACTCTCTTGTCCACATACACACAATCTTTACCGCCCTATCTGCTCCATCTTCGCAAGATCTCTCTACATGTTTCATTCACACGTTGGTATGTGTTCAAAATGTTGCTTTTATAATGGATGATGTAGAGTTATGGTTGGTTTTGTTGCATCCTAAAAAGTAATAACTATGAAATGCATTTAGATTCTCATTTGATTGGGATTATGTGAATTTGAGCATATTGTGAAGTACTATAGACCTCGTATACATCTTGGAATTCAACAATGATTGTAAATATTGAATTGTATAGACCATTACATACGAAGTCAGTAGCCTAATATATTTATTTCACAATTACAACAAATGATTAATTCACTACAAACTAAGAAAACAAATGTGTACTCCCTCAGTTGTTATTTATGTCCGCATATTAGCATTGGTCAAAGTCAAGTTTTGTAAACTCTCAGAAAGTTCATAACAAAAAATATTAACATATACAATAACAAATAAATACCATTAGATTCATTATTGAATGTACTTTCACATCATACATATTTGTTATGGTAAATGTTTATATTTTTCTATAAACCTGGTCAAACTTTAGGAAGTTTGACTTCAGTCAAACCTAATATGCAGAGTTAATAAAATCGGAGGGAGTACTAGTAGTTACTAGTACTACTCGCTAGTTGCTTAGCCCAATCACCCAACACGCCACATGGGGAGTTCAGTGTCACAAAATTTTGAGATCGGCGGGAAAATCTCCCGTGGCCCTGTTTCAAGTAGTGCGAAGTTACCACCATAGCCTTCAGAACAGGCCTACGGATGACGCTTGGTAGGGGGCTGTTTTCGTAACTTTAGGTTCACCCTACCCAGCCAACCCCACCCCGGCACCCAGAGTAGTACACCTGAATACTCCCCATTTTCTATCCCCACAGCAAAATAGACTTCTCCATGGTACCGCAACCTTCATGATCCTCCCCTTCTCCATCGACACACTCGTCCACCACGGCGCATCTACCTCATCGATGACCTCGTACGCCGCACTGGAGCCGGTCCACCGTCGTCGTCGTACATAGAGCCTCTTCCCCGACACCGTCTTCCATAGTCTCGGATCTGCTTCCCGAAGCCGACGCCAAGCGCAGAAGCACCACCGTCGTGGACAATGAACTGACTCCCGTTGCTGACCATGATGCACAGAGGCCACCGCTACCATTGTTCTCCTCCTCTATTGGTAATGTGTGTATTGAATCACTTAGCAGTACATGTGCAGTCCCAATTTTGTTCATACCTACCCTTCAAATTTCCTGGTTGCTATTGTTCCCGTAAAGTAATCGGTTATAGCCTCCATTGTCCAACAGAATATCAGCTTGTAATTGTGCGCCGCTCCTGTATCGTGTTGTGCTTGGGTAGGTTCTTCATCTGCAACCAGTAGTGTAGCAAATGATGGAAAGTTTTTTAGAACTAGCAAGATGCCCATGCATTGCACGGAACATCAAGACGCATTTGCATGAGTAGTTTATCTTGGAGGAGAAAAGGACGAATGAGGGAAGGCCTTATTTGCAAATCTAGAGAGGGGTGTGGGTATCTTTCTGCAAAATTGCCATAGTTTCCTTCCTATCCGTCGAATATAAATCGGACGACCTATATTGCAGGATCGCAGGCACACCATCATCACCAACTCTGTTTTTTAAAAGAAAAAAAGAGTAGAGAGTAGAGAAGTAGAGATAAATATTAAATATAAAATAAATATAACAGTAGAGAAGAGAGTAGAGATAAATATAAAATATGAAATAAATATAACAGTAGAGATAGCAGGGACGTCGGAAAAGGATCGCGCGCGGGGGAAAAAGCGGTCGGGCGCGCGCTAGTTTTGGCGTGCGGCGTCCGTCGCTTTATAAAATCCAATGCCCTCCCACCGCTTTCTGCCTTGCCACCACTCTCTCCCCGCTCTATGCCTCGCCACTGCTCTCTTCCCGCTATGCGCCTCGCCACCGCTCTCTCCGCACTCTTTCTCGCCTCGCCGCCGTGTCGCCCGGAAACTTGGGGATACCGTGGCGTCCGCGCGAACCCCTCCGGCGGCTTCTCCGCCGAGATCCTGTTCCGCGGAATGTGCCTCGGCCTCGGCAATTTCGACACCGCCAACGAGGCTGCTCGCGCGTACGACGTGGCGGCGTGGCGCCTCCAGTGGCCTCATAGAACATTGAACTTCCCCAATGTGCTGGCGCAGGAGTGGACGCAGGAGCTTGCGCTTCTGCCGCGGCTTATCATCGACGAGGATCGTCGCGACTGTCGATGTCAAAACCAGCGGATCTCGGGTACGGGATCCCAAACTGTGCATCTAAGGTCGATGGAAATAGGAGACAGGCGACACGATGTTTTACCCAGGTTCGGGCCCTCTCTATGGAGGTAATACCCTACGTCCTACTTGTTTGATCTTGATGAATATGAGTATTACAAGAGTTGATCTACCACGAGATCATAATGGCTAAACCCTAGAGGTCTAGCTTGTATGATTATGATAGTGTGCCTCCTCCGGACTAAGTCCTCCGGTTTATATACACACCGGGAGGATCTAGGGTTACACAAGGTTGGTTACAAAGAGAGGAATCCACATAATTGGTCGCCAAGCTTGCCTTACACGCCAAGGAGAGTCCTATCCGGATACGGGTGTAGTCTTCGGTCTTTGTATTTTCACAGCACATCGGTTCGTCCCATGGCTAACAGGCCGGACGCCAAAGGACCCCTTAGTCCAGGACTCCCTCAGTATCCCCTGAACCTGGCTTCAATGACAAGGTATTCGGCGCGTAGATCTGTCTTCGGCATTGTAAGGCGGATTCCTCCTTCCGAACTCCAAGATAATCTTCGGACGTATTGAACGTGTTTGGACCTGTAACACACACAACACACACAGCCGCAAAGAGGATATAATGTTCCATGAGTCCAATCTGCTGACAACTTTTTAGAACGTGACATCACGCTCGCCCGGTTTTTTGAACCGTTCCCTATCCCGCCGTTCCACGTTTCGAGGCGCGGTTGCTATTGGCATGTTCTGTTGAAGCTGAGATCGTGTCCCCTTATTGTGGGATTCTCATTAATACGAGCGCGGGTAACCCAACCATTCCGTTGGAAAGATTCCTTAGGAATAGGCAGGCTTTCAGGCTTAGGAGGAGGCGTTCAATCCCCGCTGCCTTTATAAAGGAACCAAGGGCCGTCTTTTTTACGCCAAACTTCTCCTCAGCCTCTACATCCTCAAGTTCTAGCACCCAAGGTTCGACTTTGTTGCTTCAGGGTTCCCCATTATGTCCGGACCCAGCCCTCAAGGTCGATGGGCGGCTTCCTCCATTGCAAAGGAGGATATTGCGAAGCTTCAAGCGGCCAGATACCTGACTGCGGAGATCCACCATAGGCTTCCTACTCAAGGGCAGGTTATCCCAACCACCAGATCTGGCGAGAGGGTCGTATTCATCTCACACCTCCTTCGAGGGCTAGGTCTCGCTCTTCACCCCTTCGTCCGGGGGCTAATGTTCTATTATGGACTAGATTTTCACGATCTAGCCCCAGAGTCTTTCCTCCATTTCTCGGTGTTCATCATTACGTGCGAGGCCTTCCTTCGAATCCCCCCACACTTTGGCTTATGGCTCAAGACCTTCAGTGTGAAACCAAAGGTAGTCGATGGGGAATAGGTGGAGTGCGGCGGTGCTATAGTCAGCCAGCTCACCAACACTCCTGGGTCGAAAGGCTCTTTTACTGAAACTTCCAATCAATGGCAGCGAGAGTGGTTTTATGTTATGGAGCCCCGTAGCACCAAGTGGGTAGCTGCACCCACGTTTCGCCCTGGCCCACCATTACAGCTTGCATCATGGGCCAACAAGGGGCTGAATTGGGGATTAGTTGATGAAGTGTGGACTCTACAAAGCCGCATCCGAACCCTCCTCGAGAGGGACATTGATCTTGTCAGCGTGATTCAAGTAATGTTGATTCGCCGAATCCTACCATGCCAGCGTAGGCCTCTCTGTATGTGGGAGTTCAATCCAGAAGGACCACGAAGCCTCCAACACTTCTTCGGCATTATGCACAAAGGGATGTGGAAGTTGTTTTTCAAAAAACGAAAACATTGGCCGGACACTACAGAGGACACATGCCTCGACTACAACCGTCCGAATACCCCGGTAAGAACTTGACTTCTGAACACCCCCTTTTTTAAGTATGCCTAATACATTACTGAGCAAACTATCTCCTTCCAGAGCTGGATAAAGAAAGCAGAGCTGATTAGGTGTCCGGCCCCCTTCCCGAAGGTTCAGCAAATCATGTATTAACAAGGATGCTAGCCCTGGCACCGTACCAGATGCCTGTGAAGGAGGGCAAGGCAGAGAGGACCAAAGATGGGCCCCATCCCGAAGGTGTGTTAGACATTGTGTCCGGAGGAATCAAGATTCCATCATCTGAAGACAAAAATGAAGGGGAAGTCAACATCTCTTCCCCCCATGGGAAGAAAAGGGCCGCCTCCGAAGATTGGGAGGAAAATGCTCCTAAGCGAGGCAAGATGCCTTCGTTGGGTGGCTCGGGTTTGGAGGACAACGTCATCGCGTAGTCCCCATGATGAGGACAAGCCTCAGGCCAAATCGTAAGTGAACAAGAGTGTTTAAAACACATCCCATCCCTTTCTTGTAACATCTAGAATATATGTTTTCTGCAGTTCGGCACGTAGTCTTCTTCAACAATCCTCTTCCTCGGGGGATCTTCTCCCGGAGATGATGGAAAGTGAGACGCCTCCACCAATCTCCTCGCCCAATAGGGCAGACGACTTTGAGGTGTCGTCGCGGAGGGTCTCTCCCGATCAACAAGTGGTGCGAGGGATTATGAAGACACAACCCGAAGGTGATACTTCGGTGGCCCAGGGTCCGGGGACCAACAATAAAGGCCCCGAACATTCTGATCTATAGCCGGATACGAATAAATGGATCCCTTCAAAGGGAGGTCGTACTCCTACAACAGCCTCCGAAGACCCAGAGGCACCGCATATATTGACGAACATGCTGCGACAAGCATCTGTCTCAGAGGAACATCGTACCTTGATGGGCACGGTGGTCGAAAAGGTCCTATCCGCGAAAAGCGGATTGAATGAGGCCTTCATGGGCCTGCTAAGAGGCTTCGAGGTTTGTACCGTAATATGTTCGATTGGGTTTTATTCAAGAATACACCTGTGTATAGATAGTAGCCCCTGAGACTCTGATTGGCTTCCCGAGGGAGGTGATCAGAGGATCAAAAGATATGCCTAGGAAGTAATATGATTAATTGGAACACAGGCTGTGACCTCCCCGGAAACTGTCTGGACTATAGAGGTTGCAGATTAGCAACACAAGAATGATGAGGCAGATACTGATATCGCGCTTATCAACAGGCGTCTTGATGAGCCGCAAGGTACGTATTCGGAGCAATCCTTACATATATGTATTTGTAATATAAGCGTGCCGCTGAAAGTTGCATACTGGAATATGCATGGCTGCAGATGGTGCCGCCGCCATTGAGATTCTTCGGGCGGAGCTGGCCTAGGCCAAGGAGCAGGCCTGATTTAGTAACGCGGCCGCCAAAAAGGCATCAGCTGAGTTAAAGGCCGAACAAGCTGCTCGGCACCAAGACGAGGAGAAAATATCGTTGATGGCGCTCGAACTGAAAAATGCTACCAGCCACTGTGAATTCCTAGAGAAGGAGAATAAAGCCAAAGCGGTTGAGCTTGACAAGGCCTTGCGAGAGGCGAAAGAAGCGCAGTCCGAATCTAGAGTGGCACGTGAGGAGATCCGGCAAGCTAGAGAGATTGCGGCCGGTAACCCATTTTTATTACAGACTATGTTCGACGATCTGAATTATGCTCAGCTTAACCAAGTGTCGAGTTCTCCAGACGTGTTTTTGGACCTGCCGAAGAGTTCATCCGATGCGACGTAGTTTTACCAAGCGCAAGAGGGATATGCAATGGAGAAGCTTTTCTGGTCATAGTTCGGCACATCAAAACACCCTCTGTTGCTGAATGAACAGATGTCCCAATGGGTCGAGCTTCATAGGATGTCCGGCACTGCCATGAAGAACGTCATACTTCAGCTGTGGCCGACTGAGCCGATTCTGAATAGCTATTTCTGCTTGGTGCGGTGGCTTGCTAATGCGGTGCCATGTATCGACGCCATGAAGCGGTTGGCATGCATTGAAGGTGCACCGATGGCCTTTGCCCGAGTGAAGACATACTGGGGGAAGATGAAGGCCGTCGATGTTGCAGCGCAGGGTCCACCTGTTCTTGGCTCTTGGCACACAAACATTGGTCCCGGTTCTTGGCTCGAAGCGGGACAGAAGGCTGGGCTTTAGTCCCGGTTCCAGCCACGAACTGGGACAAATGAGTTGCCTATATATACCCCATCGCCGGCGAGCAGAGCACTCCACAGTGCTCTGTTTTTTGCTGGCCGGCGAGGAAGGGCATTTGGGTGCTCTAGCTCACCTCTTATGCATGTGAGGTGTTCGATGAAATGCCCGAGCCACACTAGTTAAGCTTTCTCCTCTCGAAGCTCGATCTCCGAGCTCCATTTTTTTTGAGATTTGTCTAGGTTTAGCGGTCCATCACGCCCCATCCTCGTCTTCACCGCTGTCGATCCCCCGCGCCAATCTCGTCGCCGGCACCACCGTGGTGAGCCTCTTGTTCTTATCTTCTTTTTGAAAGAAAAAAAATCTTACTTTAGATAGATACTTGTCTAATTTTCTTACTTTTGACACACATAATTATATATAATGCACGCAGATGAACCGGCAATGGATGTACGGTGATAGACACACCTCCGAGTAGATTAAGGGCGTGCATAAATTTCTCGAAGTGGCTAAGGCAAACAAGCAGAATGGTTTTATGTTTTATCCATGCCCTGATTGTGGGAATACGAGGTCTTACTCTGACAAGAAAATACTTCACACCCACCTGCTTTATAAGGGTTTCATGCCACACTATAATGTTTGGACGAAGCACAGAGAAATAGGGGTTATGTTGGAAGACAGCGAAGAAGAAGAGGACAATGACAACTATGTGCCCCTGAATATAGTGATGCTGCAACGGGGGAAGCTGAAGATCAAGAGGAACTAGACGATGTGCCCGATGATGATCTCCGCCGGGTCATTGTTGATGCAAGGGAAAAGTGCGGAAGTGAAAAGGAGAAGCTGAAGTTCGATCGCATGTTAGAGGATCACAAAAAAGGGTTGTACCCCAATTGCAAAGATGGCAACACAAAGCTCGGTACCGTACTGGAATTGTTGCAGTGGAAGGCAGAGAATTCTGTGCCTGACAAAGGATTTGAGAAGCTACTGAAAATATTGAAGAAGAAGCTTCCAAAGGTTAACGAATTGCCCGACAATATGTACGCAGCAAAGAAGGTCGTATGCCCTCTAGGATTGGAGGTGGAGAAGATACATGCATGCCCTAATGACTGCATCCTCTACCGCGGTGCGTACAAGGATTTGAACGCATGCCCGGTATGCGGTGCATTGCGGTATAAGATCAGATGAGATGACCTTGGTGATGTTGAGGGCGAGCCCCGCAGGAAGAGGGTTCCTGCGAAGGTGATATGGTACGCTCCTATAATACCACGGTTGAAACGACTGTTCAGAAACAAAGAGCATGCCAAGTTTATGCGATGGCACAGTGAGGACCGTAAGAAAGATGGGAAGTTGAGAGCACCTGCTGATGGGTCGCAGTGGAGAAAAATCGAGAGAAAGTACTGGGCACAGTTTACAAGTGAACCAAGGGAGATATGGTTTGCTTTAAGCGTGGATGGCATTAATCCTTTTGGGGAGCAAAGCAGCAATCACAGCACCTGGCCCGTGACTCTATGTATGTATAACCTTCCTCCTTGGATGTGCATGAAGCGGAAGTTCATTATGATGCCAATTCTCATCCAAGGCCCGAAGCAACCCGGCAACGACATTGATGTGTGCCTAAGGCCATTAGTTGAAGAACTTTTACAGTTGTGGAATGGAAATGGTGTACGTGTGTGGGATGAGTACAAACAACAGGAATTTAACCTGCATGCGTTGTTGTTTGTAACCATCAATGATTGGCCCGCTCTCAGTAACCTTTCAGGACAGACAAACAAGGGATACCACGCATGCACGCACTGTTTAGCTGACACCGAAAGTATATACCTGGACAGATGCAGGAAGAATGCATACCTGGGCCATCGTCAATTTCTCCCGACCAACCATCAATGTCGAAAGAAAGGCAAGCATTTCAAAGGCGAGACATATCACCGGAAGAAGCCCGCCATGCGTACTGGTGATCACGTACTTGATATGGTCTCTGATTTACACGAATATTTGGAAAGGGTCCCGGCGGACTTGTTGTTCTGAATGACGCTGAGGGACGCGCACCCATGTGGAAGAAGAAATCTATATTTTGGGACCTACCCTACTGGAAAGAGCTAGAGGTACGCTTTTCAATCGACCTGATGCACATGATGAAGAACCTTTGCGTGAACCTGTTAGGCTTCTTGGGCGTGTATGGGAAGACAAAAGATACAGTTGAGGCAAGGGAGGACCTGCAACGTTTGCACGAAAAAGACGGCATGCCTCCAAAGCAGTATGAAGGTCTTGCCAGCTATGCTCTTACCAAAGAAGAGAAGGAAATCTTTTTTGAATGCCTACTTAGTATGAAGGTCCCGACTGGCTTCTCGCTGAATCTAAAGGGAATAATAAATATTCCAGAGAAAAAGTTCCAGAACCGAAAGTCTCATGACTGCCATGTGATTATGACGCAACTGCTTCCGGTTGCATTGAGGGGGCTTCTATCAGAAAACGTCTGATTAGCCATTGTGAAGCTATGTGCATTCCTCAATGCAATCTCTCAGAAAGTGATCGATCCAGAAATCATACCAAGGCTAAGGAGTGATGTGGCGCAATGTCTTGTCCGTTTCGAGCTGGTGTTCCCACCATCCTTCTTCAATATCATGACGCACGTCCTAGTTCATCTAGTCGATGAGATTGTCATTCTGGGCCCCGTATTTCTACACAATATGTTCCCCTTTGAGAGGTTCATGGGAGTCCAAAAGAAATATGTCCGTAAACATGCTAGGCCAGAAGGAAGCATCTCCATGGGCCATCAAACAGAGGATGTCATTGGGTTTTGTGTTGACTTCATTCCTGGCCTTAAGAAGATAGGTCTCCCTAAATCGCGGTATGATGGGAGACTGACTGGAAAAGGCACGCTAGGAGTGAACTCAATAATATGCAGGGATGGGCATTCTTGGTCTCAAGCACACTACACAGTTCTACAGAACTCTACCTTGGTGACCCCGTATGTCGATGAACACAAGAACAGTCTGCGCTCCAAACACCTGGAGCAGTGTGACGACTGGATTACATGTGAACACATCAGGACTTTCAGTAGTTGGTTGGAAACACATCTCAGAGGTGACAATAAGGATGGCAATGGGTCGGGTTTGGATCGGGTTGAACAATACCAAATCCATATCCATATCCATGAAGGCAGCTCAGCCCATCCATGAAAAAATCCATGGGCGAAAAATTGTGACCATGTCCAAATCCGATGGATATCCATACCCATTGGATATCCATCGGGTCCTCTCAAGACCTATACATAAGACATAACTCATTACACAATGTGCACTCTGCATTGGCGTGCTCACTCCCTGCCGTGCAGTCATAGCCCTTGCATTGTCCCACTGCTGCGGCCATGCATCAATGTGTGTGTGGAAAAGTGAAGATGGAGCTGGGTTATCACAGGCCAGTAGTGGCTGCTGCAGAGATCCACCTTACGTGGGGGTAGCGGCTGGCAGTGGCGACCTCCTCTAGGGCTATGAGAGGAGTAACTCAACAAGATGGCACCGATTCTCAATAACAAGTCATTTAATTAGTGTAGATAATAGGATGAGAAGGTGCGTTGGAGTATGTTGCGGTGGGGATTGTGTAATTTCTTTTGGATGTTTTAGATAAAGGATAAAATTATAGTGGAACATGTGACTATGGGGTAGGGGTAGCAGAATATTGCTCATTAAGTCAGACGATCGGGTCGAGTTTGGATATATCCATGGGTACAAGATTATGTCCATGCCCTATCCACGAGTAATTGGATCTGGTTTGGACGCTACCCATGGGCACAAAAGCATATCCAAACCCTATCCATGCGGGTTGGATATCCATGGGTATCCATGTCCATGGATAAAATTGCCATCCTTAGGTGACAACACTGTTTGTGATGAGCTGTACTCGTTGTCCAGGGGACCATCTTCAACTGTATTGACTTACAAAGGATACGAGATAAATGGGAATACATTTTACACGATCGCCCAATATCAAAATAGCACCAACCAAAACAGCGGTGTCTGCTTTTATGCAGCAACCGAGAGGGGAAAGGACACATATTATGGTTACATAGTGGACATATGGGAACTTGACCGCGGACATAATTTTAAGGTCCCTTTGTCTAAGTGCAAATGGGTCAATCTATCAAGAGGCGGGGTACAGGTAGACCCACAGTACGGAATGACAACACTGGATCTGAACAATCTTGGGTACACTGACGAACCGTTCGTCCTAGCTGATGATGTGGCACAGGTTATCTATGTGAAGGACATGTCTACCAAACCAAGAAAAAGAAAAGATAAGGAAGCGAATACATCATACGATGAGCCAACGCGCCACATAGTTCTTTCAGGAAAAAGGGACATCGTGGGAGTGGAGGGCAAGACAGACATGTCCGAAGATTATGAAAAGTTTCATGAAATTCCTCCCTTCAAAGTCAAGGCTGACCCCAAGCATCCTAATAAACGATGAAGATTATCCATGGTTACGGCGCAATAAGCAAAGGACACAACCGAAGAAAAAGTGAAGACTTTCTCTCCACAACTTTCAACCTTTTCCTAGTTCATTTGAAATGCATGTTGTAACACACGAGTTTCCGTATGAAACCCTGATATCTTGAAATAGAATGTCCATTTTGTTGAAATGCTTTGAATGTTGCATTTTATAAATCTCTAGTATTATTGAAACTAAAATTATATAGAATTTATGCAACTAAAATTATCACAGTATTTTCTGTTCAAAACATTAAAAGCAAAAAGAATTTTATTGATGATGTGGCTTATAGCTCAATAATAATAAGTAAATGCTTTTCAATTTAAGGGTCTTATAGCTCAAAATAATCAGTAAATGCATGAAAAATAACAAATGAAGTCAGAAAGGGTTGCAAATTGATGATGTGGCTTTGAATGGTGCATTTTGAACACACAAAAAGTCAGGAGTTCACAGAATTTTCATAAAAAACTTTTTTGTTACAAACTCTAATAGCAAAAAGAATTATCATAAAATAAATTAAATAAGTAATTAGAAACAAAATAAAATAAACTTTAATAAAATATATAAGTATAAACAAAACAAAATAAAAATAAAATAAAATAAACTTTAATAACTTAAATAAAATTTATGAAACTAAAATTATCAAAGTATTTTCTGTTCAAAACATTATAAGCAACCTCTAGTATTATTGAAACTAAAATTACATATAAAATCGATGCAACTAAAATTATCAAAGTATTTTCTGTTCAAAATCATTAAAAGCAAAAAGAATTTTCATAAAGAACTTTTTTGTTAGAAACTTTAATAGCAAAATTACATAATAAGTAAGTAATTAGAAACAAAATAAAATAAAATAAATAAGTTTTTGTTGTAAGTAGAAACAAAACAAAATAAATAAAGCAAAAAAGAAAACAAAAAACATGGAAAAATAAAAAGTATGCCACCTACTGGGCCTCCACGGCCTGAATACGACTAGAAACCCATCCATGGGCCAGGATTCAGGCCCGCAGAAGGCCCAGTAGGCCCATCAGGCATACCAGTGACAATTAGGCCCGAAAGCCTGCAATGGAGAGGAGCTCGAGAGGGGTGTGGCAGTGGGGCTTATAAACCACTGCGCGTCCCTCTCAGCTAGCGAGTTGGGACTAAACATTTGGGCATGGGCAGCACGAGGCCTTTGGTCCCGGTTGGTGCCACCAACCGGGACTAAAGGGGGCCATTGGAACTGGTTCGTGGCACCAACCAGTACGAATGCCCCCCTTTGGTACCGGTTGGTGCCACCAACCGGAACCAAAGGCTGCCACTTCCCGCCCTTTGGGCTGCCGAAAACTGACCTTTGGTCCCTGTTCGTGGCACCAACTAGTATTAAAGGGGGGCATTGGTCCCGATTTGTTGCCACGAACCGGAACAAATGCTCTGGGTATATAAGCTGGACTTGTTAAAATTTCACAATCAGTTGCCCCCTGCCCTCCGCCGCCCCCGAGCCGCCCCCCATTGCCGTCGCCCTCCGCCGCCCCCGGGCCACCCCCCGTCGCCGTCGTCGTCGCCCTCCGCCCCCCACCGCCATCGCGGTCGCCCTCCGCCACCCCTGTCGTCGCCCTACGCCCCCCACC
>NC_057809.1:460816788-460860302 GCF_018294505.1 Triticum aestivum
TTGCCCTCTGCCCCCCACCGCCGTCGCCCTCGCCGGCCGCCCCCGATGTGAGCCCCCTTTTTTCATATATGTATTAATTTTTTATTTAGATTGTTAGTAGATATCGATTTTGGTTTAGTGCATTTTAGGTTAGTGTAGAGGAAAAAGTAAATTAAGGAAAAGGAAGAAAAGATGAAGAAGGAAAGAAGGAAGAAGAAGAAGAAAAAGAAGCAGGAGAGGAAGAAGGAGAAGAAGAAGGAGAAGAAGAGGAGAGGAAGAAGAGGAAAAAAGAGGAGAAGAAGAAAAAAATAGAATATTTTCTATTTTTCTCTTCTTCTCCTCTTTTTTTGTTCTTTTTTTTCTTCGATCTTCTCCTCTATTAATCCTTTCTTCTTCTCCTCTTTTTTCTTCTACCGGACACCACGGAGGTGGTTAATTAGTAGTTGAACTAGTTAAACTAGTTTATTTATAGTAAAGTCCTAATTAGTAGTTGAACTAGTTGATTTAATAAAACTACTTTATCTATAGTAAGTGCTTAATTAATTAGTAGTTGAACTAGTTGATTTAATAAAACTACTTTATTTTACTATATATAGAAGTAGTTTATTTTTAGTAAGTACTACTTTATTCTATTTATAGTAAGTGCTTAGTAGTTGAACTACTTGATTTAATAAAACTAGTTTATTTTACTATAGAAGTAGTTTATTTTTAGCAAGAAAACTAATAGAACTATTTTATTTTTTTAGTTAAAGCACTTATTCCTGCATCGACGTCGATGATTCCTATCCCGCATCCTCGTCGTCGACTCGGCGGAGGAGGCCGGCTTGATCAGAGGGGCCATGTCCGGGACTGGGCTCTGCCGGGATGGTTTTGGGATGTGCTACCTTCCGGGGGGCGTAGGTTGGTGAGGAGCCAGCCCGTCGTTGACCCGGTCCTTGTTTGGTGGCGGTCGCGTGGGCCAGTGACAGTGCCGAGGCTTCCGGACCCCGCGGAGGTGGTACGTCACCGTGTCAGCGAGGAGGACGAGCACATTCGTTGCTACATGGTTGTGTTGGAGGGCAGGTTTGACAATACCTGGCAGGTTCTTCAAGGATCTCACTACAGCGATCCTGTGATGGTTCCTTCTCTTTGGGTGTCCACCGCCCGTGCCGATACCCGTCGGGCGCTACGGTTCTAGCTGTACTAGCGATGTTATATGTATGATAGTATTCGAGGTGTATTAGTGATAATATTCGACGATGTACGGACGCAAGAGATGATGAAGTTTTTCTTATAATTGAATGTATCCTAATTTGAATACTACTTTATTTTGCGATATGATTTTGCTTATTGAATGCTCAAATTGGAAAACTACTCCTACTTTGAATGCTAAAATTGGAGAGCACTATGCAAGGCGTATGCATATGATTAGTTGATAGCTTATAGGATTTTTGTTTTTGCAGAAATCTAGGATCCCCCCTCCATCATCCCCGCCGTCGTCTCCATCATCGACCCCCTCCGACCTCGAGGTGAGACCAGCCAAATCCTTTTTAGAAAGATAATTAAACAATATTTTGGGTTGACTTTAAGTCTGCCGAGTCTCCACCATATATGAGAGGACAAAGAAGCCCGACTGTTGTCGTGGGGGTCGTTTCTCCTTCTTATCTGGGTGCTAGACCTTTGTTATGCACTAGGGGAAGAAGGAGTAACGACCATCACCGACAGTCACAAATGTCAGAGAGGAATCAGTGAGGGAGAGTTCCACCATATATATATGAGAGGACTAAGAATCCCGACTGTTGTCGTGGGGGTCGTTTCTCCTTCTTCTCCGGGTGCTAGACCTTTGTTATGCACTAGGGGAAGAAGGAGTAACGACCATCACCGACGTCGCAAATGTTAGAGAGGAATCAGTGAGGGAGAGTTCCACCATATATATATGAGAGGACGAAGAATCCCGACTGTTGTTGTGGGGGTCGCTTCTCCTTCGTTCCTGTGTTCTAGACATTTTGGTGTAATGCACTCGGGGACGAAGTGAGGAGCGACCATCACCGAGAGTCGAATATATACACCACGTGAGCTGAGAGTTTTCAAGAAAAGACTCGACAGACCGATAGTCAACCTGTGATGAATAATAATGATCTAATTTAGTTTTTGTAGTATATATATTTAATTATACAAGTTTAATCTTTGAATTATGAACGTAGGAAATGTCATCATTAGACGACGAAAGTCTCCCGGGGGAGTGTAGCTGGTGCCACGACAAGCGAGGTCTGTGCGACAGGCCTCACATGGACGATGATTGGCACTTCAGCATTAAGCTCGAGGAGACCTTTGATGTTCAAACAGTACGCAACGATGACAACTGTTTTTTTGTAATTAAGCATGACTACAACTATTTCAATGTGTAATTTTCATCTTTTACAATTCTAGTAGCTTATCCCATGCCATGCAAGACGCTATGTCTTGGAGAGGATGGATTTTGAAGACCATGAAAGTTTCAAAACAATGAAAAATCACCTAAGGACTCATCATGATGTGGATTTTGAAGTAAAGTTGTACGATTCTGAGAGCATAACCTATTTTGGTTGCAAAAAATGAGAAGCACTTTGCAAGATGTATGGTTTTGATGAGGATATGCTTGTCACCATGGATCTTGGTGATCCTGAAATCGAGCAAGACAGTATGGACATTTGGGTCCTTGTTGGTACGCCTCCAATTCTACCTCTATGTGAGTTTCTCAAACATAGTTAGTAGCTAATTTATATTGTTTATTTCAAAATAGTTGACAGCTTATTTCCATTGATGGCTTATTTTCATTCTTCAAAGAATGTGCAGGAGATGGTAGACAAAACCCACTACACCGATGGCTCCGAATTAACTTATCAGGAGAAAAATCGTCTGGTCGGATTTTGTACAGATATTTAGAATTACAATATCTACAATCAAACTCCTCAACATTATGGTCAATACGTCCACTAGTGCACGTGTTGAACTACGGTAACTACCATGGAGATACCCTGGTAAGATTTTTTACTATTACGACATCCATGCATCTTTTGCATACGTCTAAAACCAGTACATCATTGCTAACTATGAAGTTATTACTATGTTTTTCAACAGAGAATCCCAGAGGATTGTGTGCCTCGTTTGATGTATCAGAATGGCAGCCTTCGTGTTTTGAACATATATCCAGGTCATCCTACAAATCTCAACTGTCCATACTGGATTTCTCAAAGAAGTGGAGACATGCTAATCAAAAAATGGAAAAATGTATGGACAGCCGTAAGGAGGTTCTTGGAAGCAAAAGGAAGCGAAATGCAAGAATTGGAGACAGGATGATCTCCATTCTCCATAATGGAGAGTCAGAGTCTATATTGATTTATGCTATTTAACCTTAAAGACGATATTTAGGTCGTACCTAATACTGATGATCATGTGCTAAGAATAATTAAGTAGGGTTGGTTCGATGACTATCAAGATGATGATCATATGACTTGTTATTAATAACAAGTAGAAGTTGTATGATGATGATTGATGCGAGCATGAAGAGTTATTATATATCTTTTTGGGGAACGTAGTAATTTCAAAATTTTCCTACGCACACGCAAGATCATGGTGATGCATAGCAACGGGAGGGGAGAGTGTGATCTACGTACCCTTGTAGATCGACAACGAAAGCGTTTCGTTGATGTAGTCGTACGTCTCCATGGCCCGACCGATCAAGCACTGAAACTACGGCACCTCCGAGTTCTAGCACACGTTCAGCTCGATGACGATCCCCGGACTCTGATCCAGCAAAGTATCGGGGAAGAGTTCCGTCAGCACGACGGCGTGGTGATGATCTTGATGCACTACCGTCGCAGGGCTTCGCCTAAGCACCGCTACAATATTATCGAGGACTATGATGGAAGGGGGCACCGCACACAGCTAAGAATATGATCACGTGGATCAACTTGTGTGTAGAGGTGCCCCCCCTGCCCCCGTATATAAAGGAGCAAGGGAGGAGGAGGCCGGCCCTAGGAGGGGGCGCGCCAAGTGTGGAGTCCTACTAGGACTCCCTAGTCCTAGTAGGATTCCACCTCCCATATGGAATAGGAAAAGAGAAAGGGAAAAGGAGAAGGAAGGAAGGGGGCGCCCCCCTTCCCTAGTCCAATTCGGACCAGACCAAGGGGAGGGGTGCGGCCACCCTTGAGGCCCTTTTTCTTCTTTCCCGTATGGCCCAATAAGGCCCAATACGTATTCCCGTAACTCTCCGGTACTCCGAAAAATACCTGAATCACTCGGAACCTTTCCGATGTCCGAATATAGTCGTCCAATATATCGATTTTTACGTCTCAACCATTTCGAGACTCCTCGTAATGTCCCCGATCTCATCCGGGACTCCGAACTCCTTCGGTACATCAAAACTCATAAACTCATAATATGTCTGCCATCGAAACCTTAAGCGTGTGGACCCTACGGGTTCGAGAACAATGTAGACATGACCGAGACACATCTCCAGTCAATAACCAATAGCGGAACCTGGATGCTCATATTGGCTCCCACATATTCTACGAAGATCTTTATCGGTCAGACCGCATAACAACATACGTTGTTCCCTTTGTCA
Source organism: Triticum aestivum (assembly GCF_018294505.1). NCBI lineage: Eukaryota > Viridiplantae > Streptophyta > Magnoliopsida > Poales > Poaceae > Triticum > Triticum aestivum. The sequence continues at coordinate 460,821,353 of NC_057809.1, forward strand.
TCGGTATGTTACTTGCCCGAGATTCGATCGTCGGTATCTTAATACCTAGTTCAATCTCATTACCGGCAAGTCTCTTTACTCGTTCCGTAATACATCATCTCACAACTAACTCATTAGTTGCAATGCTTGCAAGGCTTATGTGATGTGCATTACCGAGAGTGCCCAGTGATACCTCTCCGACAATCGGAGTGATAAATCCTAATCTCGAAATACGCCAACCCAACATGTACCTTTGGAGACACCTGTAGAGCACCTTTATAATCACCCATTTACGTTGTGACGTTTGGTAGCACACAAAGTGTTCCTCCGGCAAACGGGAGTTGCATAATCTCATAGTCAAAGGAACATGTATAAGTCATGAAGAAAGCAATAGCAACATACTAAACGATCGGGTGCTAAGCTAATGGAATGGGTCATGTCAATCACATCATTCTCCTAATGATGTGATCCCGTTAATCAAATAACAACTCTTTTGTTTATGGTTAGGAAACATAACCATCTTGGATTAACGAGCTAGTCAAGTAGAGGCATACTAGTGACACTTTGTTTGTCTATGTATTCACACAAGTATTATGTTTCCGGTTAATACAATTCTAGCATGAATAATAAACATTTATCATGATATAAGGAAATAAATAATAACTTTATTATTGCCTCTAGGGCATATTTCCTTCAGTCTCCCACTTGCACTAGAGTCAATAATCTAGTTCACATCGCCATGTGATTTAACAGCAATAGTTCACATCACCATGTGATTAACACCCATAGTTCACATCGATATGTGATCAACACCCAAAGGGTTTACTAGAGTCAGTAATCTAGTTCACATCGCTATGTGATTAACACCCAAAGAGTACTAAGGTGTGATCATGTTTTGCTTGTGAGATAGTTTTAGTCAACGGGTCTGTCACATTCAGATCCGTAAGTATTTTGCGAATTTCTATGTCAACAATGCTCTGCACGGAGCTACTCTAGCTTATTGCTCCCACTTTCAATATGTATCTAGATCGAGACTTAGAGTCATCCAGATCTGTGTCAAAACTTGCATCGACGTAACTTTTTACGACGAACCTTTTTGTCACCTCCATAATTGAGAAATATTTCCTTATTCCACTAAGGATAATTTTGAACGTTGTCCAGTGATCTACTCTTAGATCACTATTGTACTCCCTTGCTTAACACAGTGTAGGGTATATAATAGATCTGGTACATAGCATGGCATACTTTATAGAACCTATGGCTGAGGCATAGGGAATGACTTTCATTCTATTTCTATCTTCTGCCGTGGTCGGGCTTTGAGTCTTACTCAATTTCACACCTTGCAACACAGGCAAGAACTCTTTCTTTGACTGTTCCATTTTGAACTACTTCAAAATCTTGTCAAGGTATGTACTCATTGAAAAAACTTATCAAGCGTCTTGATCTATCTCTATAGATCTTGATGCTCAATATGTAAGCAGCTTTACCGAGGTCTTTCTTTGAAAAAAAATCCTTTTAAACACTCCTTTATGCTTTGCAGAATAATTCTACATTATTTCCGATCAAGAATATGTCATACACATATACTTATCAGAAATGCTGTAGTGCTCCCACTCACTTTCTTGTAAATATAGGCTTCACCGCAAGTCTGTATAAAACTATATGCTTTGATCAACTTATCAAAGCGTATATTCCAACTCCGAGATGCTTGCACCAGTCCATAGATGGATCGCTAGAGCTTGCATATTTTGTTAGCACCTTTAGGATTGACAAAACCTTCTGGTTGTATCATATACAACTCTTCTTTAAATCCATTAAGGAATGTAGTTTTGTTTATCCATTTGCCAGATTTCATAAAATTGCGGCAATTGCTAACATGATTTGGACAGACTTAAGCATCGCTACGAGTGAGAAAAATTTCATCGTAGTCAACACCTTGAACTTTGTCAAAAACATTTTTCGATAAGTCTATCTTTATAGATAGTAACACTACTATCAGCGTCCGTCTTCCTCTTGAAGATCCATTTTTTCTATGGCTTGCCGATCATCGGGCAAATCCATCAAAGTCCATACTTTGTTCTCATACATGGATCATATCTCAGATTTCATGGCCTCAAACCATTTCGCATAATCTGGGCTCATCATCCCTTCCTCATAGTTCGCAAGTTCGTCATGCTCTAGTAACATGACTTCCAGAACATGATTACCGTACCACTCTGGTGCGGATCTCACTCTGGTTAACCTACGAAATTCGGTAGTAACTTGATCTGAAGTTACATGATCATTATCATTAGCTTCCTCACTAATTGGTGTAGTAGTCACAGGAACAGATTTCTGTGATGAACTACTTTCCAATAAGGGAGAAGGTACAATTACCTTATCAAGTTCTACTTTCCTCCCACTCACTTCTTTCAAGAGAAACTCCTTCTCTAGAAAGGATCCATTCTTAGCAACGAATGTCTTGCCTTCGGATCTGTGATAGAAGGTGTACCCAATAGTCTCCTTTGGGTATCCTATGAAGACATATTTCTCCGATTTGGGTTTGAGCTTATCAGGATGAAACTTTTTCATATAAGCATCACAATCCCAAACTTTAAGAAACGACAACTTTGGTTTCTTGCCAAACCACAGTTCAGATTGTGTCGTCTCAACGGACCTAGATGGTGCCCTTTTAAACGTGAATGCAGCTGTCTTTAATGCATAACCCCAAAACGATAGTGGTAGATCGGTAAGAGACATCATAGATCGCACCATATCTAATAAAGTATGGTTATGATGTTCGGACACACCATTATGCTGTGGTGTTCCAGGTGGCGTGAGTAGTGAAACTATTTCACATTATTTTAACTGAAGGCCAGACTCGTAACTCAAATATTTTACCTATGCGATCATGTCGTAGAAACTTTTATTTTCTTGTTACGATGATTCTCCACTTCACTCTGAAATTCTTTGAACTTTTCAAATATTTCAGACTTGTGTTTCATTAAGCAGATATACCCATATCTGCTCAAATCATCTGTGAAGGTCAGAAAATAATGATACCCGCCATGAGCCTTAATACTCATCGGATCTCATACATCAGTATGTATTATTTCCAATAATTCAGTTGCTCGCTCCATAGTTAGGGAGAACGGCATTTTAGTCATCTTGCCCATGAGGCATGGTTCGCAAGCATCAACTGATTCATAATCAAGTGATTCCAAAAACCCATTAGCATGGAGTTTCTTCATGCGCTTTACACCAATATGACCTAAACGGCAATGCCACAAATAAGTTGCATTATCATTATTAACTTTGCATCTTTTGGTTTCAATATTATGATTATGTGTATCACTACGATTGAGATCCAACGAACTATTTTCATTGGGTGTGTAACCATATAAGGTTTTATTCATGTAAACAGAACAACAATTTATTCTCTTACTTAAATGAATAACCGTATTACAATAAATATGATCAAATCATATTCATGCTCAACGCAAACACCAAATAACACTTATTTAGGTTCAACACTAATCCCGAAATTATAGGGAGTGTGCGATGATGATCATATCAATCTTGGAACCACTTCCAACACACATCGTCACTTCACCCTTAACTAGTCTCTGTTTATTCTGCAACCTCCATTTCGAGTTACTAATCTTAGCAACTGAACTAGTATCAAATACTGAGGGGTTGCTATAAACACTAGTAAAGTACACATCAATAACATGTATATCAAATATACTTATGTTCACTTTGCCATCCTTCTTATCTGCCAATCACTTGGGGTAGTTCCGCTTCTAGTGACCAGTCCCTTTGTAGTAGAAACACTTAGTCTCAGGCTTAGGATCAGACTTGGGCTTCTTCACTTGAGCAGCAACTTGCTTGCTGTTCTTCTTGAAGTTCCCCTTCTTCCCTCTGCCCTTGATGTTTTTCTCGATTTTTACCTTCGTCAATTTCCGCATTACGAAGAGCTTGGGAATCGTTTCCGTTATCCCTTGTATATCATAGTTCATCACGAAGTTCTACTAACTTGGTGATGGTGACTAGAGAATTCTGTCAATCACTATCTTATCTGGAAGATTAACTCCCACTTGATTCAAGCGATTGTAGTACTCAGACAATCTGAGCACATGCTCATTAGTTGAGCGATTCTCCTCCATCTTTTAGCTATAGAACTTGTTGGAGACTTCATATCTCTCAACTTGGGTATTTGCTTGAAATATTAACTTCAACTCCTGAAACATCTCATATGCTCCATGACGTTCAAAAAGTCTTTGAAGTCCCGATTCTAAGCCATTAAGCATGGTGCACTAAACTATCAAGTAGTCATCATATTGAGCTAGCCAAACGTTCATAACGTCTGCATCTACTCCTGCAATAGGTCCGTCACCTAGCGGTGCATCAAGGACATAATTCTTCTGTGCAGCAATGAGGATAAACCTCAGATCACGGATCCAATCCGCATCATTGCTACTAACATTTTTCAACACAATTTTCTCTAGGAACATATCAAAATAAACACATGAAAGCAACAACGAGAGCTATTGATCTACAACATAATTTGCAAAATACTACCAGGACTAAGTTCATGATAAATTTAAAGTTCAATTAATCATATTACTTAAGAACTCCCACTTAGAAAGACATCCCTCTAATCTTCTAAGTGATCACGTGATCCAAATCAACTAAACCATGTCCGATCATCACGTGAGATGGAGTAGTTTCAATGGTGAACATCACTATGTTGATCATATCTACTATATGATTCACGCTCGACTTTTCGGTCTCCGTGTTCCGAGGCCATATCTGTATATGCTTGGCTCGTCAAGTATAACCTGAGTATTCCGCGTGTGCAACTGTTTTGCACCCGTTGTATTTGAACGTAGAGCCTATCACACCCGATCATCACGTGGTGTCTCAGCACGAAGAACTTTCGCAACGGTGCATACTCAGGGAGAACACTTCTTGATAATTAGTGAGAGATCATCTTAAAATGCTACCGTCAATCAAAGCAAGATAAGATGCATAAAAGATAAACACCACATGCAATCAATATAAGTTATGATATGGCCATCATCATCTTGTGCTTGTGATCTCCATCTTCGAAGCACCGTCGTGATCACCATCATCATCGGCGCGACACCTTGATCTCCATCGTAGCATCATTGTCGTCTCGCGAATCTTATGCTTCCACGACTATCGCTACCGCTTAGTGATAAAGTAAAGCATTACAGCGCGATTGCATTGCATAAAATAAAGTGACAACCATATGGCTCCTGCCAGTTGCCGATAACTCGGTTACAAAACATGATCATCTCATACAATAAAATTTAGCATCATGTCTTGACCATATCACATCACAACATGCCCTGCAAAAACAAGTTAGACGTCCTCTACTTTGTTGTTGCAAGTTTTACGTGGCTGCTACGGGCTTAAGCAAGAACCAATCTTACCTACGCATCAAAACCACAACGATAGTTTGTCAAGTTGGTGCTGTTTTAACTTTCACAAGGACCGGGCGTAGCCACACTCGGTTCAACTAAAGTTGGAGAAACTGTCACCCGCAAGCCACCTATGTGAAAAGCACGTCGGGAGAACCGGTCTCACGTAAGCGTACGCGTAATGTCGGTCCGGGCCGCTTCATCCAACAATACCGCCGAACCAAAGTATGACATGCTGGTAAGCAGTATGACTTATATCGCCCACAACTCACTTGTGTTCTACTCGTGCATATAACATCAACATATAAAACCTAGGCTCGGATGCCACTGTTGGGGAACGTAGTAATTTCAAAATTTTCCTACGCACACGCAAGATCATGGTGATGCATAGCAACGAGAGGGGAGAGTGTGATCTACGTACCCTTGTAGATCGACAACGGAAGCGTTTGGTTGATGTAGTCGTACGTCTCCACGGCCCGACCGATCAAGCACCGAAACTACGGCACCTCCGAGTTCTAGCACACGTTCAGTTCGATGACGATCCCTGGACTCCGATCCAGCAAAGTGTCGGGGAAGAGTTCCGTCAGCACGACGGCGTGGTGACGATCTTGATGCACTACCGTCGCAGGGCTTCGCCTAAGCACCGCTACAATATTATCGAGGACTATGATGGAAGGGGGCACCGCACACGGCTAAGAATATGATCACGTGGATCAACTTGTGTGTAGAGGTGCCCCCCTGCCCCCGTATATAAAGGAGCAAGGGAGGAGGAGGCTGGCCCTAGGAGGGGGCGCGCCAAGTGTGGAGTCCTACTAGGACTCCCTAGTCCTAGTAGGATTCCACCTCCCATATGGAATAGGAAAAGAGGAAGGGAAAAGGAGAAGGAAGGAAGGGGGTGCCCCCCTTCCCTAGTCCAATTCGGACAAGACCAAGGGGAGGGGTGCGGCCACCCTTGAGGCCCTTTTTCTTCTTTCCCGTATGGCCCAATAAGGCCCAATACGTATTCCCGTAACTCTCCGGTACTCCGAAAAATACCCGAATCACTCGGAACCTTTCCGATGTCCGAATATAGTTGTCCAATATATCAATTTTTACGTCTCGACCATTTCGAGACTCCTCGTCATGTCCCCGATCTCATCCGGGACTCCGAACTCCTTCGGTACATCAAAACTCATAAACTCATAATATGACTGTCATCGAAACCTTAAGCATGCGGACCCTACGGGTTCGAGAACAATGTAGACATGACCGAGACACATCTCCAGTCAATAACCAATAGCGGAACTTGGCTGATCATCTTGGCTCCCACATATTCTACGAAGATCTTTATCGGTCAGACCGCATAACAACATACGTTGTTCCCTTTGTCATCGGTATGTTACTTGCCCGAGATTCGATCGTCGGTATCTTAATACCTAGTTCAATCTCATTACCGGCAAGTCTCTTTACTTGTTCCGTAATACATCATCTCACAACTAACTCATTAGTTGCAATGCTTGCAAGGCTTATGTGATGTGCATTACCGAGAGGGCCCAGAGATACCTCTCCGACAATCGGAGTGACAAATCCTAATCTCGAAATACGCCAACCCAACATGTACCTTTGGAGACACCTGTAGAGCACCTTTATAATCACCCATTTACGTTGTGACGTTTGGTAGCACACAAAGTGTTCCTCCGGCAAACGGGAGTTGCATAATCTCATAGTCATAGGAACATGTATAAGTCATGAAGAAAGCAATAGCACTATACTAAACGATCGGGTGCTAAGCTAATGGAATGGGTCATGTCAATCACATCATTCTCCTAATGATGTGATCCCGTTAATCAAATAACAACTCTTTTGTTTATGGTTAGGAAACATAACCATCTTCGATTAACGAGCTAGTCAAGTAGAGGCATACTAGTGACACTTTGTTTGTCTATGTATTCACACAAGTATTATGTTTCCGGTTAATACAATTCTAGCATGAATAATAAACATTTATCATGATATAAGGAAATAAATAATAACTTTATTATTGCCTCTAGGGCATATTTCCTTCATATCTGTGGGTGAAATGAACATGGATTGGATTGAAGTGAAGGCAATATGCATGTGGTGCATGTCGAAAGTAGTACAATCCAAAATTGGTCAAGTTAGGATTAGTATTACTTTTGACATGCACCACATGTTGCCTCACTTCAATCTAAGTCATGTTTAGGCATAGCAGTAGCAGTAGCACGGAGATAAGAGAGGACACATCTCTCTATTAGCTACCTATACCAACCTAAATTAACCCCCAAACCCCCTAAACCACCTCCTTTCAAAAAAAAACCAACCCCTGAAATGCTGACGCGTGGAAGCTTATTGGTCCCGGTTGGTGCTACCAACCGGGACCAAAGGCCCTTGTGCCTGGGCTTGCCGGAGCGGGCACTTGGAGGCCCATCTGTCCCGGTTAGTATAAGAACCGGGACTAAAGGCCTAGGGCATTAGTAAAGACCCTTTAGTCCCGGTTCCCCAACCGTGATAGATGGGCCTTATGAACCAGGACAAATGGCCCTTTTTCTACTAGTGCTACTCTCTATCTCTACTTCTCAATCTCAGCACTGTAAACGCCTTTTTAAAGCGCCGCGCGTTGCGCTTCTATTGGAGATGCTCTAACATGGCAGACGAGTGCTTTAATGTTGCCTAGAAGATGCGTGAGTATTACTAGTATATTTTTCTTGCCAGGTTGAGATTTTCAAACCATGAGTGCGAACATGCAGAGGAGCAATGAAGACCAAACACAGGATATTGGGGACATCTTCAAGGATCGTGGCAAGTTAAAGAGGAGTTGCACCGAACCTGTAAAACGAGCTTCGGTAAGTAACACCCTTTCAACTACTTTCTTTTAGCCTCATGTTATTCGATGTGTATATGTTGTAGTTTCTGTTTCTCTTAGCCTCGTGTTCTTCGATGTGTAATAAGAAGAGTCTTAATCGTCCTAGTGCTTTAGTTTTTAGCTTGATGTAGGAAGTGGTTGTTCTCACCTTGTAGTCTGTTTTTATATTTTTCCTTTTGAATTCACTTCTCCAAGTCCTGTTTATCTGGCTTCTACTAAATGGATCTGGATTGCCTCTGAGTATTGATCTAAAAAATAAGCAACTTCATGTCAGGATGCAGTTCCTGCAAGGAGAGAAGTATGGTCAACCTCGAGATCATGTTTCCAAAATGAGGCTGGATTACACACAAGGTGCCAGTTCCCTAATGATGCTAGATTAGACACAAGGTGCAAATTCCTAGATGATGCTGGATTACACACAAGCCAGGTGGAGTCATCAACTTTTCGTGTCCTCATGGCTCTAGTAAAGGCTGAAAGAAAGTGTGCATCAGCCCTTGAGAATGTAGCTGAGTTCCTGAAGAAGCGAAAAGAGCAATCAGATGCTCTCTTCACCCAAGCCAAAGCAGACATGGAAGAAGCCAGAAAGAAGCTAGCACAAGCAGAGCAGGCTAGGCATCTCCTGCTATCTAAAACGGTTGTCAATACAAATTTTCCTTCATAATAGCTAGGTTCAAATGTTTATCGAATCAGCATGCCTGTTGTGATGTCCGTGCATCTATTGATGTGGCACAAAATAATTTTTTTAGGGTCATGTAATAACAACAATTACTTTCCAAACAATAACAGACGAAGCATTGGACGCGGTATAGTTCGCGTGCAAGCCCAACATTCCAAGTTCAACTTCCTCACCAAACTCATGTTCATAGATATCTGCACATTCATAGATAATTTCCACAACCATGATTCACTTCAAAGCCAAAAAATGTGAGGAGAGTTATAAATAAAGAAAAACCTCTAGTTCCTGCTACCAGTGCGAGCACAACAAGTCAAGACCATGCATAATTAATTATACTTTGATCATTTTTTGTGTTCTAAAATGCCGGCCGGCTCGCGGAAGGACGTGTTGCCGGCACACGCGCAGATTCAATGGAGGCAGGCGAGGCAGTCTGAAGCCCGTTGCATGCGGCGAGGAGGCGTGTTCAGTCGGGCCTGCAGCGAGTGGGGCCCTCTTGGTCGGTGCGCTAGTTCAATGCCTGCGCTATGAGAGGTCGTGTCCGTGTCAGAGCAATCACTCCTTCCAGTCCTTTTTTGTTTGGATATAACAAAATCTCATTTTCCATTCACATTTCTCTACTCTTATAAAAAATAGAGTTGGTGTTGATGGTGTGCCTGCCATCCCGCAATATAGGTCATCCGATTTATATCTGACGGATAGGAAGGAAACTATGGCAATTTTGCAAAAAGATACCCACACCCCTCTCCACATTTGCAAATAAGGCCTTCCCACGTTCATCCTTTTCTCTCACAAGATAAACTACTCATATTAATGCATCATGATGTTCTGTGCAACGCATGGGCATCCTGCTAGTTACAAGTAAAATTTGTGGACAAACTTTGACCCAAAATACGACGGGGACTAGTAAACCGGGACGGAGGTAGTAGTTTTATATCAAAGAAGGGTTTCCCCCTTCCGATTTTCATTACTGAAAACCAACATCTAAACCATAGTATTTGCCCTAGAACTACCAGGTTCAACATCTCGCAACATAAACCCATACAACCATACGCCAAGGAGGTAGTAGTTATGAATTCCATTTTTGATCCATACCAATCGTTCTAAAAACTACTTCAGTACTTATAATGCGCCATTGAAAATCAGAACTCTTACCCTGCTAAAAAATTGATATTTAAATGTGGCTACTCGATCTGTAGCAACTGGCGAGCCACCACCTCCAGGTCGTTCATTTGTGGTCCCGACCATCAACTCCTATGGATCAAATTATCACGCGAGCTGACTATTCTACAAAGGTGCGCTCCACCACGTACTTAGTACCCGCGCATGCAGCAATTGTGCACCTAGGGTTTTAGGGTTTATTTGTTAACAGTGCCTTTACGTAACTCTCATGTGTGTGAGACAGCGAGAGACCGACTGTGTGCGTGTGCCTCTTCTCTTCGTATATGTACTCCACCGTTTGTCCGGTGTCCAAAAAATTACACAGTAGTAATAACTACTAGCAATGTGTCAATGCATTGCCACACGATCAAAGTAGATTAATACATATTCACCGATTTGATAGAAAAAAGAGACTAGTTTTGAAATACGTGTATCACTAAAAATATGTTATGTTTCACTCAAAATATATTCCTTTGGCGGTTTTGATGAGATAAGGGAGGAATGTTGTTGGTTTCAAGATTCGAGAAGTGGTATATCCCTAATTTCTATTCTTACTAGCAAGAGCCCATGCGTTGCACGGAACATCAAGATCTTGTGGGAGAAAAGGATGAACGAGGGAAGGCCTTATCTGCAAATGTGGAGAGGAGTGCAGGTAAATTGCCATAGTTTCTTCCTATCCGTTAGATATAGATCGGACGACCTATATTGCAGGATGGTAGGCACACCATCATCATCGACTATGCATTTTATAAGGGTAGAGATAAAAAAACAGAGTTGGTGATGATGGTGTGCCTGCCATCCTGCAATATAGGCCGTCCGATTTATATCTGACGGATAGGAAGGAAACTATGGCAATTTTGCAAAAAGATACCCACACCCCTCTCCACATTTGCAAATAAGGCCTTCCCTCATTCATCCTTTTCTCCCACAAGATAAACTACTCATACAAATGCATCTTGATGTTCCATGCAACGCAAGGGCATCTTGCTAGTTGTTGCCAAAAAGCCCATGTGTGTGTGTTGTGTGTGTGAGTGAGAGGGAGAGAGGAGGAGGACGGAGTGCATGTGTGACAAAGACACAAAGAGTGTGTGTGCGAGAGCTATTAGCTTAAAATGAGGCAATAGTGTGTGTGTGTGTGTGCACGATCGAGAGGGTGTGTCTCAAGAAGGGACGATAAAACTACATAGATACAAGGAGCGCGAGAGAGACATGTACGCAATAGTGGAAGCATGAGTGTGCGGGTCTATAAACCTATTTGGAGGCTAGTCGATGAATGATTGTGAGAGAAATACGAGTCGGGGGTGCGAAAGCGAGAGTTTTGTGTGTGTGTGTGAGAGAGATGGCAGTCAGGGAGGGGAGTGGAAGCAGGAGTTGTGTGTGTGAGAGAGAGAGAGAGCGGGGGGAGTTTGTCTGATCGGTAAACAAATGAATAATGTCAGTTTTATAACTGGGATGGAGACGGAAAGGAGACCGCAACAAATGTCGTGTCTGTAGGAGAGAGTAATTTTAGTGGTATGAGTCATATCTAGAGACATATAGGGTGTGTGAGAGAACCCCATAGAGAGAAAGACAAAGTGAAAGACGAGTGAGACTATGTGTGTGGCGGCAGTGGCATAGCCAGGCCCCGGGTAACAGGGGCCTTGGCCTGGGGCGTGGCAGTAACTTTCTTTGTTGATTGTTGCTAAAATTTCACTCTTTGGTACTATTTCATAGTGTGGTACTGAAGTTGGCACTGGACGTGTCGCTGTGCTGGCTACGCCACTGTCTGGCGGTGAAAAAGAAAGCTCAGGTACCTAGTGATACCAGAGAACGGTAGAGACGTGAGATATAATGAAAACCGTGTAATGTATAATGATAGGGAGAGTGTGACACTTCTCGAGGGAGACGTCGAGAGACCATGTTTGCGAAGATAGGAGAAACATGAAGTGAGCGTGTGGGTGAGCTGGAGAAAAGAGAATGATAGCTACATGAAGGAGCATGCGAGAGAGATGGGCGTGAAAGGAGTCAACATAAAAGGGATTCAAATATTTGAATTTGAGATGATGATACATGTAATTCATACTTGAACAAAAATTGATCTATCAAACATGCATACTCATATGAATTCACACGCATCTATGTTATTTAACATGTAGATATTACTGATCCATACATTTTATTAGAACATAATTTGGTTTAATTTTTTTTTGAATTCAACCTTATGATTTTGAGATCATTGTATTTGTAAATCATATTATACATATAAAGGATTAGAATTCTTTGTTGTGCTTTTGAAAGTATATATAAAAATGATGTATATAGAATTTTATTCCAATCGAAAATGGATCCTGCCCGAACAAAAATAGAATACAAACTGGATTTGAATTGAGTTGGCACGGTAAACGTGCACTCTTGCTCTGCGAGATGGAAATTACTGCCTATCCCTGACACGCAAAGCCTATCGGCTCGATTTATATAGGTTTCGATAGGGGTAGGTTTGTAATTTCACTCAAATGTGACATAACCGCCTCTCACATGGATTCATACATGGTGGGTGCCAAAACACAGTGTCTCCTCAGCCGAAATCGACTCCCTCCCCGATTCATACACGATGGGCGCCAAAAACAACCTCTCGTCAGCAAATATTCGGTGTATGCGAGATTACCGTCCTATCCCCAACCGACTAATATTGCTGTGATGTAGGAAATTTTAAATGGGGGCTAAGTTTTTAAATTTCCTCGCATTTGCAACAAGGGCGCCCTGAAGACATGGTTCCCCCTTCCTCTCTCCATCCATTTCCCCATTCGTACTCCGTGGGCGCCAAAACACCCTCTCCACCCCAGCCTCCTCCGTCTGCCACCCCATCCACCGCCGTCCTCCTCCACCATGCCAGAGCTGATACCCCGATGCCGTCGTCCATTACAAGAGATTGGCCTCTCTCATCCACGCCTTCAGACCAGGATCCTTGCATCCTGTCCTCTCGCTTCATCCCCGCCATCGTCCACCTTGCCAGCGCTGCTCCTACGACTGTCTCATCCACCATGCCTTGCCGCCACTATCTACCCTCCTAGATCTGCTTCCACGCCGCCGACAGCCATCGCTACCGCAGAACCATCAAATTCTCAGCAGATGCATACACGACGCCGCACCAGAGGCGGTACTCCTTTGTATTTGCTCAACTTATTTATCCCAGCAAGAAAATAGATCGCCACTGCTTTACTCTGATTTCTTGTCCATCACTTACTTGTTAGTTGAAAGCAAACATTGGTTGCAAAGTTGCCTTTGTCCGGTTTGCACCTTCAGATCCGCCATGGCACGCTCAACACTATACTTGCAATGCTTATGGTTTTCCCCTTTTATATTCCACACTAGTTAAATGATAGTAGACTAAATTTCAAAATTGGGTCAGTCGATTTTTGGGAGCTCGCAGGAGTTCGACGGTGCGAATGAAGGGGCTCAGGTGGGGACGGTGGTTGTGGGGGCGGTGGTGGGGCCTCGCCGAATGAAGAAAACTCGACACGGGTGGGGCGGGGGTGGGGGTGGCGGAGGAAGACGGCGGTGGGGGCGGTTCAAGGGAGGGCGGGGGGGTCGGGGCCGGTGGTTCGGCCAGCGGCCCGTGCGGTGTTCTATATGGGAAGAATCATAGACGAGGAAGAAGAAGGGTTAGGAGACGTAGTATCTTCATCCAACCGCCTAAAATGGTCGACTGACCCAAATGAAAAAAGTCACGCGACTTGCATGCAGACATGCCTTTATATTCAGCACCATCATCATACCTGCTTAGCACTGCTCCTAAATCCATCAAGCTAAACAACGTGCCACTCATAATTCCAAACTTGTTTCTCAAATAGGAATATGATATGATGCTGATATTACTAAAATAGATAACGTTTAATTGGTCAGCTAATGTTCCTACTTTACTTTCGAAAAGCATGTGCACCACATATAGAGAGACAGCGGGGAGTTGCATTCTTAATGCGCTCTGGTTCATCATGTGTCGGCACTGCACAACGAACATTTTATTATCCAAAATCTGCTTGCTCTTCTTTAGCATGTTCCTCTTTCGTTCTTCTTTAATAAGTATTCTTTCCGTTCCTAGATACAAGTATTTGTATAGATTCCACCATGGACTACATATGGATCAAAATGAGTGAATCTACACTCTAAAATGTATCTGTATACATCTGTATGTGATACATAGTGGAAATCTCTACAAAGACTTATATTTTGGAACGGAGGGAGTATGATAGTAGTACAGTATGTTCCTTGTAGTGAAGATGAGCAGGGACATTGGCATTATAGAGGTCTATACAGTCGGTTGTGATGGACACTTTGAACTCTTCAGGCCTGTTTGATTCGTAGGATTTTGTAAACATAGGAATAGGATTTGTAGTGGCCTGCCCACTTGAATCCTATAAGATTAGCAAGGAAATGTGGGGAGTTGTGTCACCTTTGAGAGTTACACTGATATTAACAGTACCGCACCTTCAGTTGAAGAGAGCTGGTATCCGAAGCCTTTCTAGCCATACCGGCAATACTAGCACATATATTCTAGCAGGTTCCACTTTGCTGATTTTACTCCTAATCCTTACGGTTTTCCCGTTATATCTACACTATGATCTGTGTAGCTGCTTTGTGTCGCACTAGCAGCAGTCCACTCTTGAAGCTAAACAGCACACCAACCATAAGTCCAAAGCTTACTACTTCAAATATGAATTGTGATATGATACTGATATTAGTTAACAGACACACATTTAATTGGCCAGGTAATGCCCCCACTTGATTTTCCAAATGCATGTGGCCACATATAGAGAGAAAGCATGGAATTGCATTTCTTTGGGCGTTTTGATTCATCATGAGTGGGCAACCAACATTGTATGTAATGAAGCGGAACCTCAAGAATATGCTTCCTCTTCTGTTCTTTAACATGTTCCTCTTTTGTTCTTCTGTATTTAGTACATACAGTATGTTCCTTGTCGAGAAGGGGAGCAGGGACATCTGCAGTCAACAGCTGATAGAGCTGGCCTGTACGTGATCGATAGGCTTTCAATAAGTAGCGGCAATACAACACCATATTTTCTAGCCAGTTCCACTTTCCCGATTTATATATCATGGTTATGGTGTACCCCTTTTATGTACACTACGATCTGCCTAGTTGTTGTGTGCTCTTGTTATCATGGTTTGGCAATAAACTCTCTATACAGTATATTATGAACCTATCATCTGCCAACTATCCTTACTTCTGGAGCCTATTTTTTGTGTACTTGCGCCAAATTATATTAATGCCCACACCATATTACAGCACACATGAGCTCTCTCATCAGAATCCAGTGATAGCACACAAGGGTTTACAGGGGC
Organism: Triticum aestivum; assembly: GCF_018294505.1. Lineage (NCBI taxonomy): Eukaryota > Viridiplantae > Streptophyta > Magnoliopsida > Poales > Poaceae > Triticum > Triticum aestivum. The sequence continues at coordinate 460,836,792 of NC_057809.1, forward strand.
GCCCCTATATTAGAATATCCTCTGCATTACAAAGATAATCTCACTATTATTTTTGTTTTCATGGTTCTCAAATATCATACGTAATTACAGTGAATATCAGAATCTGCGCATCAGAAGAATATTGTGGAACACTGCAACGACTTACAAAATTGGCACCAAGGCATTGAGTGCCATTCTGGATGCAATGAGACTCATACGCTCCCCACCTATAGATTCTTGTTCAGAATACGATCCTAATGACTATTCTAACCTCGAGGAGTCAAAGGCAGATGGCCTGTCCTATTCACCCATCAAGGTGCCTGTTCTAATTTGGCAAGGTTTTATTGATTACGTGTATCTTGCATATGTTTTCTTGCATTTCTCCTACTTTGTTGCATGCCATCTGCTTAGTTTACTCATCATATATGTCAAGATGCCATGCCCATCCATTATCAATACATATTACATCTGTCATCATACCATGTTTTTTCACTCAAATGTTGTTCTTGTGCATCAGACATCAAAAAGGAAGATGGTGATTGCCGAACCTGAAGGAGCACCAGCAAAGTCCTTGAAAAACGTGGCGGTGCCGGAGAAATCAGACAGCACCCCACTTATATTGGCTGTACAACTAGTGACACAAAACGTAGGACAGACTCCAGCAGACTGTACCCATACTTCATTGGCCACACCACTAGCCCCACCACACAGGACCTGCACTCCAGCAAAAGATATGCCGATTTCAGTTGCCATAGCACCAGCCGTACCACAGAAAAATCCCACTCCATCAAAAAGTACAGGAAGTCCACCGGCCGAAGACCTATCCCAACTACAGAGACGGCCAATTCTTGTAGATTGGAACCTCATTCCAGTTATTCCTGGTTTAAAAGACAATGCTTTCAATGTTGTTAGGACTACGTGTGTATATTCCCATCATGGGAATATTGTAGTGAAGACAAACACCATTTTCATATCTTCCTGTCCCAGTTATGTGTAAGTGCTATTATTGATGGTGATTATTTTCCTATTTTCTGCTGATTGAACACATCAATGATTTACATTACATTGTTCTAAGTAGGTGAGGGTCAATCTGGATAGTCATGACGAGCAAAGCTTGCTTGCAATTTACAAGGAAGCATTGCAGCAGTATCGGTGTTACCTGAGGAAATCACACTTTGATGGCGAGTCTATAAACAAATTTCCGGTGAAGTCTCATGTGCTAAATTTAGAAGACATTGAATGGAAAAACCTTGTTATGCACTGGTCTCATTCCCAGGATGAGGTACTGTCTATGATATCACATGAAAATTTGAACTTCTACTTTTTTGCATGTGCCTTATGGATCTTTTTTGCAGGAAATCGGCTCGAAGAAGAATTCTGATTTGAAAAGAATGACAGGATATCGCAAATATGATGCCCGCTCTTTGCTCTTGTTAGTACATGTTGTCCTGTATCACTGTACTTGCATTCATACCTAGTTCATTATGTGATAGCAGTATGCATGATAGCTTGCTTATCAATTGTTCGCTTCAAATTATCTAATTTGTATGAATGGTTACATTAGTGTAGAATATATCTAATGTCAATGAATTTTTTTAGCTCTGCGTTGTTCTTGTAAGTACCTGCTGTCCTTTATCAGTGTACTTATATTGATAGGTAGTTGTTCATGTACCATCACTCTGCAGCATATTTTTCTTTGCCCTCCATTTTCTATGCATCAGATCTAAATTTACTCTTACCATAAGGTTGGATAACACCGATGGTCCTAAAGAAGTTTAGCTCTGCATTGGTCTTGGCTATACCTTTTGCGTGTATCGCTGTACTTACATTTATAGCTACTTGGTTATGTAGCATCACGCTTCATCTTATCTTAAATATTCTCCATTTTTTCTTATATTATCACATCTATATTTACTCTTAACAAAATGTAGAATAAAGGCAATGCTTATGAAGAAGATTCTGTGGTAAACATCTTGAATTGCCCCCCCCCCCATCAGCATGGACAAGGGCTTTATAGAGCATGTCTTCACCAATAATGTAAGGTTGTCCTTCTCAAGCCTTCAAACTTTGTTGTGTATATTTGGTTAGGCATGACTACAACAGCTATTTATTTTTGGTGTTTGCATCAAATTGCATGTTTAAAGTTTATTATGTAGTTCATAAACAAAAGTTTATCCTTCTCAATTTAAGTTTTCAGTCCTACAACCAAGTTCCTTCTTCATACCATGTAAATTAAACTATACGGAGCAAGTGATCTTCTTTTGCACTGCATGTATGCTTCTGTTCTTGATCCGTAATCCAGTGGTGTGGTGAACCTACCCACTACAGCACAATGTCATATTTTGCAATGTCTTAACTATGAACAATGTCATATCATTCTACTATTATTTAAACCGTCTCTTTATTTGCCAATCTGAAATGGGATAAATTGACAGCACACTAACCATTGATACTTATGAGTTCTTGATATGTAATCCGGTGGTGTCGTGAAGCTTCCAACTCCTTCACAATGTCATTTCCTGTCATGCCTTAACCTGGTCAATACCATATTGTGTTAATGCTATTTTAAACTGTGTCACTTTATTCGTCGGTAAGAAATGTGATGAATTGTCAGCATTGATACTTATATGTGCAAAACATGTCATCTTTTTGCTTGTTTATTGATATGTCTCCATCGTATCTACTTTTCCAAACATTTTTGCCCTTGTTTTGGACTCTAACTTGCATGATTTGAATGGAACTAACCCAGACTGACGTTGTTTTCAGCAGAATTTCCATGGTGTTATTTTTGTGCAGAAATAAAAGTTCTCGAAATGACCTGAAAATCAACAGAGAATATTTTTGGAATATATAAAAAATACTGGCAAAAGAATCAAGGCCAGGGGGCCCACACCTTGTCCATGAGGGTGGAGACGTGCCTACCCCCTGGGCGCGCCCCCCTGCCTCATGGGCCCCAGGTGCTCCACCGACCTCAACTCCAACTCTATATATTCACGTTCGGGGAGAAAAAAAATCAGGGAGAAGGATTCATCGCGTTTTACGATATGGAGCCGCCGCCAAGCCCTAATCTCTCTCGGGAGGGCTGATCTGGAGTCTGTTCGGGGCTCCGGAGAGGGGAATTTGTCGTCATCGTCATCATCAACCTTCCTCCATCACCAATTTCATGATACTCACCGCCGTGCGTGAGTAATTCCATCATAGGCTTGCTGGACGGTGATGGGTTGGATGAGATTTATCATGTAATCAAGTTAGTTTTGTTAGGGTTTGATCCCTAGTATCCATTATGTTCTGAGATTGATGTTGCTATGACTTTGCTATGCTTAATGCTTGTCACTAGGGCCCGAGTTCCATGATTTCAGATCTGAACCTATTATGTTTTCATGAATACATGTGAGTTCTTGATCCTATCTTGCAAGTCTATAGCCACCTATTATGTGTTATGATCCGTTAACCCCGAAGTGACAATAATCAGGATACTTATCGGTGATGAGCGTAGTTTGAGGAGTTCATGTATTCACTAAGTGTTAATGCTTTAGTCCGGCACTCTATTAAAAGGAGGCCTTAATATCCCTTAGTTTCCAATAGGACCCCGCAGCCATAGGAGGGTAGGACAAAAGATGTCATGCAAGTTCTTTTCCATAAGCACGTATGACTATATTCGGAATACATGCCTACATTACATTGATGAACTGGAGCTAGTTTTGTGTCGCCCTATGTTATAACTGTTCCATGAGGAATCGCATCCGACATAATTATCCATCATTGATCCATTGCCTACGAGATTTTCATATATTGATCTTTGCTTAGTTACTTTTCCGTTGCCAGTGTTACTTTTGCCACCGTTACCGTTACTTCCATATTACTTTGCTACTAAATACTTTGTTGCAGATATTAAGTCTTTTAGGTGTGGTTGAATTGACAACGCAACTGTTAATACTTGAGAATATTCTTTGGCTCCCCTTGTGTCGAATCAATAAATTTTGGTTGAATACTCTAGCCTCGAAAACTGTTGTGATCCCCTATACTTGTGGGTTATCAAGACTATTTTCTGGCGCCGTTGTCGGGGAGCATAGCTCTATTCTTTGATTCACTTGGGATTTATATCCGTTGATCACTATAAAGAACATGAAAGATAAAAGAACCAAGATTTTTTCCCCAACTACGAGGGGAGGTAAGGAACTATCATCTAGCTCTGCACTTGATTCACCTTCTGTTATGAGTAAACTTGCGACACCTACTCCTGCTATTCATTCTGATATGTCGCATGTTATTGATGATGCCACTTCTGCTTTGCATGATACTTATGATGAAAATACTTCTATGCTTGATAATACTGTGCCACTAGGTGAATTTCTTGATGAACGGCTTGCTAGGGTTAGAGAGAATGAAATTATTGAAACTGATAATATTGATGAAAGTGATGATGAAGATTCTCCCCCTAGATATGAATTGCCTGTTGTGCCTGAGGGTTATGTTATGGATGAAGAAACTGCTAGAGACTTTTTAGCTTGCAATGATAAATATGATCTTAAGAAATTACTAGCTAAGCTTAAAGAAAAATCTTTGAATGCTAGAATGAAATATGACCCTGCTTTTGCTACTTCACCTATTTGTATTTCTGATAAGTGTTATGATTTCTCTGTCGATCCTGAGTTAATTACTTTGGTTAAATTTGATCCTTTTTATGGCTATGAAACTGAAACTGGTGTGCCACATCTTACTAAATTAAATGATATAGCCACCCTATTCACTAATGATGAGAAAACTCGCTATTACTTTATCCTTAAGTTATTTCCGTTCTCATTAAAGGGTGATGCTAAAACAAGGTTCAATTCTCTTGATCCTGGTTGTGTGTGTAGTCCCCAGGATATGATATATTACTTCCCTGCTAAATATTTCCCTGCTCATAAGAAACAAGCTGCCTTAAGGGAAATATATAATTTTGTGCAAATTGAAGAAGAGAGTCTCCGACAAGCTTGGGGGAGGCTTCTTTGATTACTTAATGCTTTGCTTGATCATTCTCTCAAGAAAAATGAAATACTTGATATCTTTTATAATGGACTAACTGATGCTTCCAGAGATGTAGCGACCCGACCTCAAACGGTCAAGTCTCTGTGCTTCAGTGTCATCCCTGGATCGGTAATGCTGACACACACAGTACTCAAAGGATTTATAACAGAGTAGCAATCACACACTTATTACATCGAATGTCTCAAAAGAGAACTTATTACAATAAACATGGCATAAGGTCATCTAATACGATAACAGCGGAAGGCTTGGAAGATAAAGTGAGTCCATCAACTCCAACGGCATAGCTAAGCTGCACGGCAACGACCTAACGAACCTTACTCCTCGTCTGAAAAGTCTGCAACATAATACGTTGCAGCCCGAAAATGGGTCAGCACATGGAATATGCTGGCAATATAACACAGTAAAGCAAGAACTAAATAATGCTATCACTACATGCATTTTTGGCTAGTGGAAAGGCTCTATCGTTAAAGTTTTGCGAAAAGCCAACTTTTTCCTACAACAAAGGAATAGATTTTATTTAACTATCATGGTAGTTGAAACATCATTGAGAAGGTTCCTCCAACTCAATCACAATTAAAAGTAATTATCAACCCAACAATATTAAATTAGAGTGATGTGATACATATGATAATCCAAGTATTAGATACTCAAGATGTCCATAACCGGGGACACGGCTAACCATGATTAGATTGTACACTCTGCAGAGGTTTGTGCACTTTTCCCCACAAGACCCGATCTCCCCCATTGGATTTCTCGCACTACGTGGTGTTTGAGAAACGGATGACCGAGACACAGTATTTCAGAAGCATTAACTCTAACCCCGGGTAGACAGTACTAACCTACATCCCTCTACATCTGCTAGCCTACCACTGGAAGAGGTCATGCAACTTACTCAACTATGCTAGAGCCCATAATAGCTTGTGGCTGCACACGGAAGTTTCTAGCATGAAATATCTCAGTTCCCTTTGAGCCCAGGTGGCGGACCTTAGGATTATCACACGGGTACTTGATACGTCTCCGTCGTATCTATAATTTTTGATTGTTCCATGCCAATATTATTCAACTTTCATATACTTTTTGGCAACTTTTCATATTATTTTTGGGACTAACATATTGATCCAGTGCCCAGTGCCAGTTCCTGTTCGTTGCATGTTTTATGTTTCGCAGAATATCCATATCAAACGAAATCCAAACGGGATAAAAATGGACGGAGCTTATTTTTGGAACATTTGGAAAATTCCGGAAGAAAAATCCACGCGAGATGGTGCCCGAGGTGGCCACGAGGCAGGGGGCGCCCCTGCCCCCTGGGCGCGCCCCTGGCCCTCGTGGGCCACCCGTAAGGCGGTTGATGCCCTTCTTCGGCTGCAAGAAAGCTATTTTTTGGTAAAAAATCACGGTGAAGGTTTCAATCCAATCGGAGTTACGGATCTCCATATATATATGAAACGGTGAAAGGGCAGCAGAACAGAACGCAGAAACAGAGATAGACAGAGAGACAGATCCAATCTCGGAGGGGCTTTCGCCCCTCCAACGCCATGGAGGCCAAGGACCAGAGGTGAAACCCTTCTCCCATCTAGGGAGGAGGTCAAGGAAGATGAAGATGAAGGGGCCCCCTCTCCCCTTCTCTTCCGGTGGCGCCGGAACGCCGCCGTGGCCATCATCATCACCGCAATCTTCACCAACAACTTCACCGCCATCATCACCAACTCTTCCCCCCTCTATGCAGTGGTGTAACTTCTCTCTTACCCGCTGTAATCTCTACTTAAACATGGTGCTCAATGCTATATGTTATTTCCCAATGATGTATGGCTATCCTATGATGATTGAGTAGATCCGTTTTGTCCTATGGGTTATTTAATGATCAAGATTGGTTTGAGTTGCATGTTTTATTATTGATGTTGTCCTATGGTGCTCTCCGTGTTGCGCAAGCGTGAGGGATTCCTGCTGTAGGGTTTGCAATATGTTCATGATTTGCTTATGGTGGGTGGCGTGAGTGACAGAAGCACAGACCCGAGTAAGTAGGTTGTTTGCGTATGGGATAAAGGGGACTTGATGCTTTAATGCTATGGTTGGGTTTTACCTTAATGATCTTTAGTAGTTGCGGATGCTTGCTAGAGTTCCAATCATAAGTGCATATGATCCAAGTAGAGAAAGTATGTTAGCTTATGCCTCTCCCTCAAATAATATTGCAAAACTGATTACCGGTCTAGTTATCGATTGCCTAGGGACAAATAACTTTCTTGTGACAACAAGCTCTTTACTAAAACTAATTTAGTTATGTCTTTATCTAAGCAGCCCCTATCTTTTATTTACTCCCTCTTTACTTTCTTGCAAACCTATCCAACAACACCTACAAAGTACTTCTAGTTTCATACTTGTTTCCGGTAAAGTGAACGTCAAGTGTGCGCAGAGTTGTATCGGTGGTCGATAGAACTTGAGGGAATATTTTTTCTACCTTTAGCTCCTCATTGGGTTCGACACTCTTACTTATTGAAAGAGGCTACAATTGATCCCCTATACTTGTGGGTTATCAAGACCTTTTTCATGCACCGTTGCCGGGGAGCAATAGTGTGGGGTGAATATTCTCGTGTGGGCTTGTTTGCTTTATCACTAAGTAATTTTTATTTGCTGTTCTTAGTTGTTCTTTATCTTTAGTTATGGATATGGAACACGAAATACCAAAAAAATTAGGTGTATTTGCTACTCATGGAGATGAGGAACCTCCTAAAACCCTCGATGCTCATTATGTGAAAGATATTATGTACTACTTTGATAATCCTGAGAAAACCCCATTCAATTATGTAATGGGAGTAACGTTGGATCAACGTGAATACTTTAGGGATTACCACTTGACACAAAAAGGGAAACTATTATGGGATCAAATTCATATACTAAAGTGGTATGCTAGGAAACTATGCTTGAGTTATGATTATACTTGTTGCTCTAGGATGAAGGCTCCACTCCTTCCCTTTTCATGCAAATTGAATGACAATAAAACCTTAGCTTCTTATGCTAATGGTATATATGATTACTATGATGTGGAGCAAATAGAAGAATTTTTTTCTTTTATGGGTGCTTATGAAATTGAATGTTTAAAGAGTTTGAAGATTTTCATGATGCTGCTTATAGACCTGAAAATTTAGCTATCCTCAAATATTGCTATGAGAATTATGAATACAATTCCGATATTAATGCACTCATTGAGAAAGTCTCCGCTGTCCAAGAAGAGACTAATATTTTGCAGGAATCTATGGAAGAAGAAATTGATGAAATTGTGAGCTCATTGGATGAAAAAGATGAGGAGGAGAGCGAAGAACAAAAGGAGGAAGAGCGGATTAGCTACCCGTGCCCACCTTCTAATGAGAGTAACTCTTCAACTCATACATTGTTTAATTTCCCTTCATGCTTACCGAAGGATGATTGCTATGATCCCGTTGACTCTTTTGAAATATCCCTTTTTGATGATGCTTGCTATGCTTGTGGCCAAGATGCCAATATGAATTATGCTTATGGAGATGAACTTGCTATAGTTCCTTATGTTAAACATGAAATTGTTGCTATTGCACCCACACATGATAGTCCTATTATCTTTTTGAATTCTCCAAACTACACTATATCGGAGAAGTTTGCACTTATTAAGGATTACATTGATGGGTTGCCTTTTACCTTTGCACATGATGATTTTGATAGATATAATATGCATGTGCTTGCTGCTCCTACTTGAAATTATTATGAGAGAGGACCTATATCTCCACCTCTCTATGTTTCCAATATGATAAAATTGCAAGAAACTGTTTATACTATGCATTGGCCTTTACTATGTGTGCATGAATTGTTATTTTATGGCATGCTGATGCATAGGAAAAGGTTTAAACTTCGTTGTTACATGATATATGTTACTTTGTGCTCACTACTAAATTACAAATCATTGTTAATTAAAATTGGCTTTGATATACCTTGGGATCCGGGTGCATTCACTACTTGAGCACTATATACCTAGCTTAATGGCTTTAAAGAAAGCGCTGCCAGGGAGACAACCCAGAATTTTTGGAGAGTCATTTATTTCTGTTGAGTGCTTTTATATAGTTTAAAAACAAACAAAAAATAAAGAGGGGAACCTAAAACTTTTCAAAAAGAAAAGCGAAAGTGAGAAAGACAAGCATTGTTGAAGTGGGAGCTAGCCTTGAACTTTGTTCATGCTCACGGCAACTTTGTGAATCTTGATTACAGAAACTTTTCAACAAAAATAATTATCCCCTTGTACAATTCCATTGTATTATAAAAATAATGTTCCAAGGTTTGCCTTTAGGATGTTTACAATACTTGTTGGTTTGTATGGTGCAGGACAGAAACTTTGGCTGTAGTGCACGGTTTTTAATTTTTTACTGGAACGTCTTCTGATTCTTTTTGCAATATCTTTCTATACAAATTTTTTATTTTTCCTAATTTTGGTAGAATTTTTCAAGTATTAGAAGTATGGTGAATGTTCAGATTGCTACAGACTGTTCTGTTTTTGACAGATTCTGTTTTTGATGCATAGTTTCTTGTTTTGATGAAACTATCAATTTATATCAGTGGATTAAGCCATGGAAAAGTTATATTACAGTAGACACAATTCCAAAACAAAATATTAATTGGTTTTCAACAGTACTTATAGTAGTGATTTGCTTTATTATACTAATGGATCTTACCGAGTTTTCTGTTGAAGTTTTGTGTGGATGAAGTGTTCGATGATCGAGAAGGTCTCGATGTGAGGAGAAGGAAGAGAGGCAAGAGCTCAAGCTTGGGGATGCTCGAGGCACCCCAAGTAAATATTCAAGGAGACTCAAGCGTCTAAGCTTGGGGATGCCCTGGAAGGCATCCCCTCTTTCTTCAACAAATATCGGTATGTTTTAGGATTCGTTTCATTCATGTGATATGTGCAAATCTTGGAGCGTCTTTTGCATTTAGTTTTCACTTTTCTTTTATGCACCATGCTGGTATGAGATAGTCCTTGGTAGATTTATAGAGTGCTCATTGTAGTTCACTTATATCTTTTGAGTGTGGCTTTATAGAATGCTTCATGTGCTTCACTTATATCATTTGAAGCTTGGATTGCCTGTTTCTCTTTACATAGACAACCGTCATTTGTAGAATGCTCTTTTGCTTAACTTATATTTGTTAGAGCATGGGCATATCTTTTGTAGAAAGAATTAAACTCTCGTGCTTCACTTATATCTATTTAGAGAGATGACAGGAACTGGTCATTCACACGGTTAGTCATAAAACCCTACATAAAACTTGTAGATCACTGAATATGATATCTTTGATTCCTTGCAATAGTTTTGCAATATAAAGGTGGTGATATTAGAGTCATGCTAGTTGTTACGGCATATCTCTCTCAAGGTAGTTTTGGTGATTGATGACAACATGTTTGCGGACTAATCTTGTGCTTTGAATAATTCACAGATTCTCCCCTGGCACGAGACGCCTTCTTCCCCTCGGAGTGTATTTCAAGATGGTATAGCTCTTTCGTTTCTTTCTCGGTGGACTAGTTGCGTAGAGGGCACCGTACTATCAAGAGGGGGTCCGCTGGGGTTTTGCATGGGTGGAATCATCACGTACACATATGCTTCTCACCCTCCGAGCATTTCCTTTCCATTGAAGAGATCTCTCCTCTTCCTGTCTGGGTCTAAGCGGTAGTACCGCGCACCCAGTGGTAGTACCACTGAGGAGCCAAGCGGCAGTACCGCTCCGCAGCGGTAGTACCGCCCTTGGCTCCACAGCAGTAGTACCGCTGGGGGCCTGGCACCTTCGCCGTGTCCTCAGCATATTTGAGAGATCCCTTCTCTCTCTCTCTCTTGCCCCAGCGGTAGTACCGCACTGCCTGCGGTACTACGGCCGAAGGGTCACAAGCGGCAGTACCGCTCCACAGCGGTACTACCGCCCTTGACCCGACTGCCGTAGTACCGCTGGGTAGTCTGGGTCCTACCGCCTCGATTCGAGAGGTCTTTTTCTCGTGTCGGGTTTTGCGGCACTAGTCACGGTTGTAGTGGCGGTAGTACCGTTCCAGGAGCGGTAGTACCGCCCTACCACCACGGTAGTACCGCAATTGGGGTCCGTTCCTTACTAAGTCTCCTCAGCACGGCAGTACCGCTGGGTGGCGCGGCAGTACCGTTGCCTGGCGGTAGTACCGCCCCCTCTCAGTGGTAGTACCGCCCTGTGCGGGGCTGGTTGGTGGGGGGCAACGGGATTGTTGCCCCCACTATAAAAGGGAGTCCCCTTCCTCCTTCTCACCTACCTCTTCCTCCCCCAAGCTCCATTTATTTCTCAAGCTCCATTAAATACTCCAAGATTCATTTCCGCCCGATCTATCTCTCTAGCCAATCAAATTTGTTGATTTGCTCGGGAGTGGTTGAGAAGGTCCCGATCTACACTTCCAGCAAGGGATTTTCGATTCCCCCACTCATCCCTAGCGGATCTTGTTACTCTTGGGTGTTTGAGCACCCTAGACGGTTGAGGTCACCTCGGAGCCATATTCCATTGTGGTGAAGCTTCGTGGTCTTGTTGGGAGCCTCCGATTAAGTTGTGGAGTTTGCCCCAACCTTGTTTGTAAAGGTTCGATCGCCGCCTTCAAGGGCACCAATAGTGGAATCACGGCATCTCGCATTGTGTGAGGGCGTGAGGAGAATATGGTGGCCCTAGTGGCTTCTTGGGGAGCATTGTGCCTCCACACCGCTCCAACGGAGACGTACTTCCCCTCAAAAGGAAGGAACTTCGGTAACACATCCTCGTCTCCACCGGTTCCACTCTTGGTTATCTCTTACCTTTACTTGTGCAAGCTCTTTATTGTTTCTACCCTTGCTTGCTTGTATGCTTGTTGTTATTGCATCATATAGGTTGCTCACCTAGTTGCACATCTAGACAACCTACTTTGTTGCAAAGTTTAATTTGGTAAAGAAAAACTAAAAATTGGTAGTTGCCTATTCACCCCCCCCCCTCTAGTCAACCATATCTATCCTTTCAATTGGTATCAGAGCCTCGTCTCTTTATTAAGGACTTTACCGTCCAAAGAGTATGGTTGATACCATAGACGATGTGGAGGAACACTCCAGTGTGAATCCGATCTCGTCTACGGGAGATGGGGGAACTTCGGTCTCTCGTGAGGAGTTCAATGTGGCCTTGGAGACATTGAAAACCTCCATGACGACCGAAGTTGAAAGCATGTTTACTAAATTTCTTGAGGGGCTTAAACTTTCCACCGCACCATTGAAAGTGGGTGATCCCGCCAACAAGGTGTCGGATGCTATCCCCGACAAGGGGGAAGCTAGTAGTGAAAAGGCTCCTTCTTCTAGTGGCAAGAAGGGCACCGGAATTTTTGCCCATGTGGAACCACCACTTGTTTATGGTGGATCGGTTCCTTCCACTCATTTGAATCATGCCGGTCCTCCCCCTAAGATTGTGAAAATGAGGATTTTGATTCTTGGGTTTACCGCTTTAAACATCATTTAAATCATGTGAACACTAACCTTTGGAGAATCATTGAAGAAGGTTTCTATCCACATGGTCCAAGCTACTTCACTCCTCGAGAAGCTGTGGACAATCAATTCAATGAGAATGCTCTCTTCATCATTCAAGATGCAATTCCACCCGAAGACCTACCTCATCTTCGTCCCTTCGCCTTGGCCAAAGATGCATGGCATTGTGTCGTGTCTCTCTACCGGGGAAGCGCAAGCATTCAACGCTCCAACTATGAAGTGGTACAAGATGAGGCCGATGAGTTTGCAATGAAGGAAGATGAAGAACCTCATGAGCTTTATCGGAGAGTAACCAAACTCGCGGTCTCACTACGAGATCACGGGAGCAAGGACACGGATGACAATTGGATCAAGCGCAAATTCCTCAAGGCAATGATGCCCTACCACAAGGCCATGTCCTCCGTCATTCGTCAAAGACCGGACTTCCACACTTCGACCTCAAGTGAAGTGTTGGATGAGTTTGTGGCCATGAACATTTTGGACAAGACCGCCGACAATGCGGTGCTCCGTTCTCAACGGGCAAAGAAGCCTAACCTTGCATTGAAGCCGAAGCTCACCATGGAAGAAGAAGAAGAGGAAGAAGAGGAGAGCAACCCCGAAGATACAAAGTATGCATATCATGAACACATGGCACTTGCTTCAAGGCAATTTTGGAGCAAGAAAAACTCAAGGCCCAACTTTAGCAAAAACAACTCGAGTGGCACAAGGGGCAAGCAACGTGTAAGAACTTGCTACAATTGCGGCAACATGAGTCATTTCGTTGCGGAATGCCCGTATGAGAAGAGGGAAGACAATGGTGACAAACTCATCCGAAAGGACAAGGCCAAGTCGTTCCCCAACAAGAACAACTTCACCAAGAAGACTCCTCCCAAGGCCTTGGTTGTGCAAGAAGAGTACAATGAGGATGATGAAGATGATGAGTCGGTTGCCATGGCCTCCGTTGCCATTGCAACAACGTCACGGGTGTCTCTCTTCGACTCACCCAATGAGAACATCACCGCCAAGTGCCTCATGGCTAAAGCCACCAACAAGGTAACCTCCAACATCAAAACTACCATCATTAATCATCCTTCCCCAACGGATAGCATTAATGAACTTGAGGGAGCTAATGTGGAGGCTAACAAGTTTGAGGCTTTTATGGTCAAATTCAAGGGAAAATCCAAGGAGCACTTTGTTGCTCTCTTGGAATAACTTGGTGAGGCCGATGACATGATCGAGGCTCACGAAGACACCATCTCTAAGATGGAAGGGCATAGTCGTGACTATGCCGATGAGATTTCGGATCTTTCCAATGCTCTTGAGGAAGAGTGTGGTCTTCGTTTGGCTCTTGAGGAGTCACACAACGTTGATCATGCTAAGTTAAAGAAAGATTATGATCATGCCCTCATTGTTTCTCGTGTGCTAAATTCCGAGAAGGCCAAACTCGGGGTTGATCTTGCTAGACTCAAAGAGGAGTTTGATATACTTGACAAGGCCCACAAGGCCTTGAAGGGTATTCACGCTAGTCTCAAGGAGTCTCATGATCAACTCCAAGTGAAGCTAACTAAGGAGAAAGTAACTTTTCCTCATATGGTTTTAATTGATAATGCAAATGCTACTAACCCGTGTTGTGAGCATATACATCTTGTTGAGGAAAATGCTAAGTTGAAGGAGCAACTTGAGAGAGGTCTTGCGACTTGCATACAAGGCAAGAAGAACCTCAACGATCTCTTGATCAACCAAAAGGGAGGTGTGGCCAAGGAAGGGGGTTGGGTACGTGCTTGACTCCAAGAACAAGAAGAAGAATGACAAGACCAAACAACCTCCTCCCCTCATGCAAACCTTTGTGAGGGAGGGAGAGAGTGCCCCCAAGGAGAAGAAGAAGAACAATGTCAAGAAGGGCAATGTCATCCCTCCCAACAAAGTCGTCGATTTTAATCCTTCTTATGTGTTATGCCATGCTAGTGATGGGCATGTTTATGCCAAATTTGTTGGTTCTCTTCATGAGTACATTGAATGGTCTATTTGGGTTCCTAAGACCCTTGTTACTAACATCAAAGGACCCATTACAAAATGGGTACCTAAACCAAGCATTGATCTCTTGTAGGTGTTTGCTTCCGGAGGTGGATCATGGTTGCTCGATAACGGAGCAACAAATCATATGAACGGAAGCAAGGACTTGGTGGTGGACGTGCACAAAGTTCCATCTATGCCCACCAATGTCGAGTGGGGTGACGCCTCATCCTCTAAGGTATTGGGACTTGGAAAGGTGGTCATCTCTTATGATCTCACGATCAAAAAGGGCATGCTTGTTGAGTCCCTTGCATACAATTTACTTTCCGTTCGTCAACTTGCAATCATGGGCTTTGCCACTTTCTTTGATATCGATACCGTGGCCCTCTTGTGGAGCAAGACTCTTAAAGTAGCTTTTGTTGGGCATGTCGAGAACGGTCTATATGTGATTAACTTTTCGGAGCGACCCACTAAGACCGCGACATGCCTAATGGCTAAAGTTGATGTGGGATGGCTTTGGCATCGCCGTTTAGCCCATGTCAATATGAGATCTTTGCAAAGTCTTCTCAAGGGGGACCATGTCCGTGGACTAACGAATGTTAGTTTTGCTAAAGATCGTGCTTGCAGTGCCTGTATCGAAGGAAAACTACATGAGAAGGCTCACCCTCCCACGACTATAATTTATTCAAGGAGGCCCTTGGAGCTCCTTCACATGGATCTTTTTGGGCCCCCATCCTTCGACAGTCTTGGAGGTAGGAAGTATTGCTTGGTGATTGTGGATGACTACTCAAGGTACACATGGGTGTATTTCTTCAAGAGGAAGAGCGAGACCCAACAAACCATCATTGACTTTGCAAATGAAGCGCAACGTCAACACAATGCAAAGATCTTGACAATAAGAAGTGACAACGGCACCGAGTTCAAGAACTACACCTTGGATGAATTTCTTAGTCATGAGGGAATCAAGCATCAATATTCCGCACCATACACCCCTCAACAAAACGGTGTTGCGGAGAGGAAGAACCGGACGTTGATGGATGTGGCACGGACCATGATGGTGGAGTTCAAGTCTCCATACAACTTTTGGGCCGAAGCCATCAACACCGCGTGTCATGCATCCAATCGGCTCTACCTCCGCAAGGGCTTGAACAAGACCCCATATGAGATACTCACCGGTAACAAGCCCAACCTCAAGTACTTCCGGGTAATCGGGTGTAAGTGTTTCATTCTTAAGAAAGGTGTTCGGTTGTCTAAATTTGAGGCTAGAGCTTATGAGGGCATATTTGTTGGTTATGCTACAAACTCTCATGCTTACCGTGTCCTCAATAAATCCATGGGACTTATTGAGGAGACGTGTAATGTGGAGTTTGATGAGAATAAAGGCTCCCAAGTGGAGCAAAGTGGCACTTGTGATGTAGGTGATGAAATTCCTCCTCAAGCCATAAGAAGAATGGGTGTTGGTTTCATCCTACCCACTGAGGAACCCCTTGTGGCCGAAGGAGAAGGACAATGCTCCACTCAAGTGGAGCCATCACCAACCCAAGGCCCACACGCTTCCGAAGAACAAAGTGAAGGCCCTCAACCTCATGAACAAGACCAAGGGCAAGATTATACTCAATACGGTGTTGACACACCAAGTGATGCCCAAGGTCAAGTTCT
The DNA here is from genome assembly GCF_018294505.1 of Triticum aestivum. Classification (NCBI taxonomy): domain Eukaryota; kingdom Viridiplantae; phylum Streptophyta; class Magnoliopsida; order Poales; family Poaceae; genus Triticum; species Triticum aestivum. The sequence continues at coordinate 460,852,970 of NC_057809.1, forward strand.
CTCCCCCGAGCAAGTTCAAGATCAAGAACAAGTTCATGACGGCGCTCAAGATGATCAAGTAACCGCTCCTCAACTTACCACCGAGGAGGAATTAGAGCGTCGTGCCGCCAAGGTTGCTTCCAAGCTCTCCACCAAGGATCATCTCATGACGAATGTGCTTGGAAGCTTAAGAAAGAGGGTAAGCACTCGTAGACAATTAGCACATTATTGTGAGCATCACGCGTTTGTCTCTTGTGTGGAACCCCACAAGGTCAATGAGGCGCTAGAAGATCCGGGTTGGCTCAATGCCATGCACGAAGAACTCAACAACTTCGAGCGCAACAAAGTGTGGAGATTGGTGCCAAGGCCAACGGGGAACCATAATGTCATTGGAACCAAGTGGATATTCAAGAACAAGCAAGATGCCCATGGGATTATCATTCGCAACAAGGCTCGTTTGGTAGCACAAGGCTACTCCCAAGTCGAGGGTATCGACTACGGTGAAACCTTTGCTCCCGTTGCTCGTCTTGAATCCATTCGCATGTTGATTGCATATGCTTCTCATCATAACTTTAAGTTACAACAAATGGATGTGAGGAGTGCTTTTCTTAATGGTCCCATTAATGAATTGGTTTACGTCAAGCAACCCCCCGGGTTCGAGGATCCCTACTTTCCCGATCATGTGTATCAACTCGATAAGGCACTCTATGGCCTTAAACAAGCCCCACGTGCGTGGTATGACCACCTTACCGAGTTGTTACAAGATCGTGGTTTTGAAGTTGGGCTAATCGACCCCACTCTTTTTACTAAGAAGGTCAAAGGGGAGTTGTTTGTGTGCCAATTATATGTTGATGATATTATCTTTGGTTCTCCTAACAAAGCTTTCAATGAGGAATTTGCCGCTCTCATGACCTCAAAGTTCGAGATGTCCTCCATGGGAGAGTTGAAGTTCTTTCTAGGGTTCAAAGTGAAGCAAAGAAGAGAAGGAACCTTCATCAATCAATCCAAATACACCCAAGACATGCTCAAGAGATTCAAGCTAAGTGACGTCAAGCCGGCCTCCACTCCAATGCCCACCAAGTGCCAACTTGACTTAGATCCCAATGGTAAAGTGGTGGATCAAAAGGTATATCGTTCCATGATTGGTTCCTTGCTTTACCTTTGTGCATCTAGACCGGACATCATGTTGAGTGTGGGAATTTGTGCACAGTTTCAAGCCGCACCTAAGGAAAGTCACTATGTGGCAGTCAAACGAATCTTCCAATATTTGGCTCATACCCCAAACTTTGGCTTATGGTACCCAAGAGGATCAAACTTCAAGATTGTAGGGTACTCGGATTCCGATTGGGCGGGAGACAAAGTGGACAGGAAGTCCACTTCCGGAGGGTGCCAATTCCTTGGTTGCTCTTTGGTAAGTTGGTCTTCCAAAAAGCAAAGTTGTGTGTCTCTCTCGTCCACTGAGGCGGAGTATGTCGCCGCCGGCAGTTGTTGTGCACAACTTCTATGGATGAGGCAAACTTTAAAGGATTATGGTGTCACTTGTGACAAAGTGCCTCTTTGGTGTGACAATGAAAGTGCCATCAAGATTTCTCTCAACCCAGTGCAACACTTAAAGACGAAGCATATTGAGATTTGGTATCACTTCATCTGGGATCACATTAGGCGAGGAGAGATCAAGATCAACTATGTCAACACTCATGACAACCTTGCAGATATTTTCACGAAGCCCTTGGATGAAGCAAGATTTCGCGAGTTAAGGCATGAGCTAAATATCATTGATTCGAGCAATGTTGCTTGAACCCATGCACACCCTACCACGCTCAATTTGTTGTCTAGTTTGGGTGTAGGCATGGACATAGGGGGAGTGTTGTTCTCTCAATGAACTCTCCCTCCCCCCATTATGCATAAATTGATCAAGTCTTTCACTTTAGCCATTGTAGATGGCACTTGTGCTTAAAAGACAAGTTTTGGTCATGGGCCCAAGGTTAAAATCTTCGCGGTGCCATACCTTTTGACTCAAACATAGGTGGCCTCGGCCACCGCCCTCTTGTGAAGAGGTGTGTCTTGGTCGTTTGCTGGTGTGTTTGCCGGGTTTTTTTGTCGTTTCGTCGAGCTAAGCCGTGTCTGTTTAGTTGCCGTGGTGCGGTGGGCGGTACTACCGCTGGTGGTGCACGGTACTACCGCTCGTGAGCGGTACTACCGCCCCCCAGCACTGTACTACCGCTGGGGGACGAGAACAGGGGGTTAAGTCGGGGGCAGGGGGAGGTTTCTTCTCCCCCATACCCATTCACTTCGCCCCTCTTTTCTCTTCCTCTCTCCAGCCTCCTCTCGCCGCGGGAGGGCTCCGGCGGATCTCCATCTCCGGGGCGTCCCTCTCCATTTCCTTTGGTGGAGTTGATCCCCACCATGTCCTCTTGCCATGGATGCCGGTATTGCCCCCGTTCTTTCTTTCGTTTTGTATCCTTTTAGTTCTTGTTTCTTAGGGGCAATGGTGGTTGCATCTCTAGATTTTTGGCGAAATCTAGGCTTGAGTTGATTGGAGAAGGCAACTAGACTATCTAGATTAGAGTTTGGTAGGATTATTTTTGAATTTGGTAGGCCGGTAGTGCCGGACCTGACCACGGTAGTAGGAAACAACTGTTTCACCGCCTCGTGCTTTGAAACTATTGTTTATCTGCCTCAAGTCCTACTACCGCTCCCTTTGGAGCGGTACCACCGCTTGACCTAGAGCGGTACTACCGCTCCCTTTGGGGCGGTACTACCGCTTGGGGCGGTACTACCGCGGGCAGGTCACGGTACTACAGCTGCATGCCAATTTCCATCATGCTCCTGCCTTACCTTGATCTTTTGTTGTGTTGTTGGCTTATGCTCGTTCTTTCTGGTTGTTTCGCGTTGTTCTTGTGTTTGGCTCCAGGTGATGACCATTCCAAGCAGCAGGGTTGCCGTATCAACCCCGGGCATGCCACATCAAAACGCTACCGCACCTCAAAGCCTGCCGGTGGTTCCTCGAGCACCCAACCGCCTCCAGCAAGTGTTTCTGCAAGTGTTCCTCCACCTCCTCAGCAATCGAAGCGAGCCGCCAACAAGACAAAAGGGAAGACTGTGACTGAGATGACCAACAAGGAGTTTTGGGAGAAGCGTCGCCGCAACCCCTATGCGGTGGACCAAGAACCGACTTTGGTCAACCGCCCGTTCTGGAACCGTTTTCAGTTTGCCATCTACTTTAATGTGATCAAGGCCAAGAAGAATCTTTTTTTATGTTCGCTCCATTGACACTAATGCTATGGAGAAGGATCCGGAGTACTTTGGCGAATCTCTTCAGATGTGCACTTAGCTGAACATTCTCAGGATCATGCAATTCAACAAGGACTTTGATGTGGATTTGGTAGCTCAATTCTATGCCACCGTCCATCTTGGGACGGATGTCGACAGGACTCTGACATGGATGACCAATGGCAAGCTGATTTCTGTCAAGTGGAAGGCTTTCATGGAGTTACTTGATGTGGTGGATACTGGGCTTGAGACTCCCGTCGGTTTCCGTCCTCACCGCAATGCTACATCCACCCACAAGCAAGCCCTTTGGCCCTACTGCACTGTGAAGGTTCACCCAGTCACTCAGAAGAAGACCTATGAGCTATCTCCGTATCTGGACATTCTTCATCGCATATTCCGTGAGACTCTCTTCCCTCGGATCGGGAATCTGGATATGGTCCACTCTTACCTCGTGGACATGCTCCTTTTCTGTCAGCATGAGAAGGAAGCAAGCACTGGAGAGAGCCTGGATATCTCTCATGTCATGTGGTCTGAACTTCTATCTGCCGTGTCTGAGCGCAAGTGTCCTATCTATGGTCCATTCATCATGAGGCTCATTGAGAGGGCCTGGGCACAGACTTATCCCAGACTATTGCTGGAGACTGGAGACTTGGTGTCTCATGAGATCAAGCGTCTGAGGAAGAAGGACAACTGGACAGCGCCTCACACAGGAGGTCCATTTGCTACTGCTGCCACAGGGGGTTTGTCTGCTGATGCTGCTGCTGCTGCCATGGGGACCGAGGGTGAGGCTGCTACAGATGATCATGAGGAGAACTTTGGCCCCTCTAGTGCAGACCGTCGTGGGCACAGAAGCTTAAGCGCAAGATGAAGAAGCTTTTCTGCATGGAGTCTCATGGTCAGTATATGACTCATGTGGCGGAGAAGCATGCCAAGACGCGCCACAAGGAGCTCATGCATCAGATGGGAGCAACAGTTGCTAGTGGGTCTGAGGGTCAGATCACTGAAGAGGAGGACTGGATTCATCAGAATTGCCACTGGACCGACTCCGATGCTGAGCAGTTTTCGACCCATGATGAAGATGCAGAGATGTGATGTTCGAGCTCTTCTACCTCCCATCACCTGGAGTCGTAGTGTCACTCTATGCCCCTTTTGGTGTCTCGCTGCCAAAGGGGGAGAGAGTGTAGGGATTTGCCTCTTGTGTCATGTTTTGTGTCGTCTTGTGGTTTCTTGTGTGTTCTCTTGGTGTCCTTCTTTGGTTTGGTTTGGTGTGCGTCCTAAGCTCTAGACATATGGTGTGAGACATATGCTCCCTATCGCTACCTTATTACTTATGCCATGTCTGAGTACTGTAGTTTATTGTGAGATGCATGCTTGTCATGTTTATTCAATTCTCTCATATATCTTGTGCTTAGTATTGTTGGACTATAAAATATAGGGGGAGTTTTGATCCGAATGTGTGGGTCGTGCCATCTCTTGGTGCACACATTCTGGGGGATCCCATCTATATTTTGTAGTTCTTAGCTTTCTTCGTTTTATTTCTTTTCCTTGCGCAAATCCCTAGTTGCCATCAATCCACCAAAAAGGGGGAGATTGTTACGGCATATCTCTCTCAAGGTAGTTTTGGTGATTGATGACAACATGTTTGCGGACTAATCTTGTGCTTTGAATAATTCACAGATTCTCCCCTGGCACGAGACGCCTTCTTCCCCTCGGAGTGTATTTCAAGACGGTGTAGCTCTTTCGTTTCTTTCTCGATGGACTAGTTGCGTAGAGGGCACCGTACTATCAAGAGGGGGTCCGCTGGGGTTTTGCATGGGTGGAATCATCACGTACACATCTTCTTCTCACCCTCCGAGCATTTCCTTTCCATTGAAGAGATCTCTCCTCTTCCTGTCTGGGTCTAAGCGGTAGTACCGCGCACCCAGCGGTAGTACCGCTGAGGAGCCAAGCGGCAGTACCGCTCCGCAGCGGTAGTACTGCCCTTGGCTCCACAGCAGTAGTACCGCTGGGGGCCTGGCACCTCCGTCGTGTCCTCAGCATATTTGAGAGATCCCTTCTCTCTCTCTCTTGCCCCAGCGGTAGTACCGCACTGCCTGCGGTACTACGGCCGAAGGGTCACAAGTGGCAGTACCGCTCCACAGCGGTACTACCGCCCTTGACCCCACTGTCGTAGTACCGCTGGGTAGTATGGGTCCTACTGCCTCGATTCGAGAGGTCTTTTTCTCATGTCGGGTTTTGCGGCACTAGTCACGGTTGTAGTGGCGGTAGTACCGTTCCAGGAGCGGTAGTACCGCCCTACCACCGCGGTAGTACTGCAATTGGGGTCCGTTCCCTACTAAGTCTCCTCAGCGCGGCAGTACCGCTGGGTGGCGCGGCAGTACCGTCGCCTGGCGGTAGTACCGCCCCCTCTCAGCGATAGTACCACCCTGTGCGGGGCTGGTTGGTGGGGGGCAACGGGATTGTTGCCCCCACTATAAAAGGGAGTCCCCTTCCTCCTTCTCACCTACCTCTTCCTCCCCCAAGCTCCATTTATTGCTCAAGCTCCATTAAATACTCCAAGCTTCATTTCCGCCCAATCTATCTCTCTAGCCAATCAAATTTGTTGATTTACTCGGGAGTGGTTGAGAAGGCCCCGATCTACACTTCCACCAAGGGATTTTCGATTCCCCCACTCATCCCTAGCGGATCTTGTTACTCTTGGGTGTTTGAGCACCCTAGACGGTTGAGGTCACCTCGGAGCCATATTCCATTGTGGTGAAGCTTCGTGGTCTTGTTGGGAGCCTCCGATTAAGTTGTGGAGTTTGCCCCAACTTGTTTGTAAAGGTTCGATCGCCGCCTTCAAGGGCACCAATAGTGGAATCACGGCATCTCGCATTGTGTGAGGGCGTGAGGAGAATATGGTGGCCCTAGTGGCTTCTTGGGGAGCATTGTGCCTCCACACCACTCCAACGGAGACGTACTTCCCCTCAAAAGGAAGGAACTTCGGTAACACATCCTCGTCTCCACCGGTTCCACTCTTGGTTCTCTCTTACCTTTACTTGTGCAAGCTCTTTATTGTTTCTACCCTTGCTTGCTTGTATGCTTGTTGTTATTGCATCATATAGGTTGCTCACCTAGTTGCACATCTAGACAACCTACTTTGTTGCAAAGTTTAATTTGGTAAAGAAAAGCTAAAAATTGGTAGTTGCCTATTCACCCCCCCCCCCTCTAGTCAACCATATCGATCCTTTCACTAGTTGAGTAATTATGAAATTGAGAAATACTTGTGTTGAGGTTTGCAAGTCCCGTAGCATGCACGTATGGTGAACCGTTGTAACATCCCAAATTTTCAATTTGGAATGTTATACATAGGTCATTCTTGCATATCATATTTTATTACATTTTCGTTCAGCAATCCTCGAAATCCTAAGCAACTCAAGGACCCACGGAGAGAGTTGGGGATTTCCCGGTTTCCTTATTTGATTTCTATCAAATAGTGAAACGAGGATTTTGGTTTTAATTATTTTTTTTCTACGAAAATATTTCATAATTAAAAATATATGAGAGGAGATAATATGACTTCTCCAAAAAATGAAATATTGGAGGAAAAATATTAAAATCATTTATTTGATTTTATTTGGATTTTATTGCAATTTTGTTTGCATTAGAAAAATTGCACGTTTTTCAAAATTGCATTTAGGGCCAAGAAAATGTCCATCTTGTTCTAAATATTTTATTTAGACGGTGAAATTTTATTTTGGCATTTTTAGATTTTTATTTTATTTTTCTAGGATTTATTTTTCTGTTCAGCGGAATTATTTAAAAAAACTCCCAAGCGCCGACTGGGCCAAACCCAGCCGGGCTGGCCCAACCGTCGCCGCCGCCGTCTCCCGCGCGGAGTCGCGCGCGCCGCTGCCCCGACTCGGACCGGAGTCCGCGCCAGACTCCTCCACCGCCGCCGCCTTGCCCCCTCCTCCAAGCCACCCCCCCTTATATACCGCGCCACCCTGCCGCCACCACCACCAAACCCCGCCGCCCCGCAACCCGAGCAGCGCCGCCACCTCACGAGCCGCGACGCCCGCTCCCGCGCCTTGCCTCCGCC